>NW_015539929.1:984659-1005200 GCF_001515605.1 Sinocyclocheilus anshuiensis
TATTATTATTATTATTATTATTATTATTATTATTAATTTATGAATATAATTTATCATTATTAAAACAATTATTGTACTTGTAAATATTTATATTCATAAAATTGTAAACATTATTTTTAATATTATACAAATATTATTTATTTAAATATATTATTGTTTATTATTATTATGATGATATATATAATACTTTATTATTATATATAGTACTATTACAGATAATATCTATATTATTATTAATATTACACAAATATGATTTATTTACATATATTATTGTTTGTTTATTATTATTATTATTTATAATAATTTATTATTTTATATAGTAATATTACAGATAATATCTATAATATAATATTTTACATAAAGTAATGTATTCCTCGTTTGTTTGTACCTGAGCAGGTGTCTCTCTCCCTCCGACTGCTCCTCAAACGGGGCGGCGTTATGACAAACCAGCAGCGACACGTCAAAGTCATCATGGTGTCGCAATCCCTCCAGATCCTTAAACGAGCCAGAGCTTCAAGAGAACAGCATTATTAGAATAGAAATGATAACATCAGCAACTCAAACTAGGAGTGAACCGTTACAGTACCTGTTCCACAGAGCGACCAGCACGTACTCGTGCAGATCTGCGCTCGGCGCCCCCTTCTTGTTATCGGTGGTAACTGCAGCTTTAGACATGCGCAGGGGCTTCATCCCGTAAGTGCCGGCGTGATCAGTGATGTAATTATACAGCTGATGTGCTGTGATCATCCCTGTCGATATGGAGAAACTCCCTAGGACACATGAAAGCATATTACGCATGACTGACAAAAACAAGAAACCACCAAATAATAAATACGCTGTGTGTGGATCTGCTGAAAAACATGTTCAGTCACATTTCAACCCAAAATCAAAAGAAAATAAATACAAAATAATATTTTGTGTAAAAAAATAAATAAAACTTTAGGACCACTGAGATTTGAGAAATAATCAGATTTTACACTCTAATGAATCCAAGTTATTTTATAACTGTCATTATTATTACTAATTAGATACTCATTACTGTATTTTGATGATTTTTTTAATCAGCATGATGTACCATGATGTATAAATACTTTACAATTTAAATATCTATCTTTTTGTTTTGTATTATAGTAATAAAATCTCCAAAATGCCACTATTAAATATACATACATACATAAATAAATGTCACCATTAATCAAATTGTATATAAATATTAAGTTATGCCACTATTAAACATAAATTAAATTAGGTATAAGTACATCCCACCATTAAACAAACAAACAAATAAATTAAAATCCCCCCCCAAAAAAATAATAAATCCCATTAAAAAAAAAAATACAACTATATATCACTTTTAAAATAAATACATTGTTGTGAATGACAGTGGCATGCAGCATTTATTTTCATTTTCAGTGAAGCCAGACAAATGACAAGCAAAACACAAAAAGAAATGTGCTATAGCTGAAAGTTCAGACTGATGAACGTTTAATAAATGCAAAAGATGTACGTTTCTGACATGCGCTCACCCTGGAAGACATGGTTGCGTCCAAACTTGGGTATGTCAGGGTGATGGGCGATGAAGTCCTCCAGAAAGGCCGTGAGCTGGTACCCCTGCCGCAGGGTCATGTGACAGCCCACGAGGTACTGATGCACCACACGCAGGTGGAAGTCGTAGCTGAAGGAGTGAACGTGCATCAGATCCCGCACCTTATCGCACTCCTCGGTGAACAGCATGGACAGCTGAGGGCAGAAACACACATGAACACTGTTACCGCTGCATCACTCCACATCACCTGTGAGAGACCATCAGAACCCCAGAGGAAGAACGCAAGCAGTAGCAGGAACATCATCCCAAATCCAGATCCTCAAAACCTAATGAAAGAGCTTCTCTACAGACGCTCAAATCAAACCAGCCTCGCTGCAAAGTCTGGCCAAAAACATGTCCAGGCCACATTTCAACCCAACATCAAAAGAAAATAAATATGAAATTACATTTTGCATAAAAAATTTAATCTTTCTTAGGACCGATGAGATTTGTGACATTATTTTCATGACAAATAATCAGATTTTACACTCTAATGCATCCAAGTTCTATTATTACTAATTAGATTCTCATTCCTGTATTGTTTCATATTATACTAATAAAATCTATACTAAAAAAAAAAAAAACATTAAACATAAAAATGTAACAAATAAATACATTTTAAAAAGTATATATTATGTCACTATTAAACATAAATAAATAAATAAATAAATCCCACTCTTAAACAAATAAATGTTTTAAAAAGTATATAAATATTACGCACTACTAAACATAATTAATTAATTAATTAAATAAATGAATCCCAATATTAAACCAAAATAAAAAACAATAAATATTATGCCACTATTAAACAGAAATATATATATATATATATATATATATATGCCACTGTTAAACTAAATAAATAAATAAATGTATTTTTAAAAACATACATGGTAAGCATTGAATGTGTGTGGCTGTGACAGTGTCAGGAATCATTTTCACTTTCTGTGAGATCTGAGAAATTACTTGTCAGTGGAAACATGTTGTGTTGTGTAAACTGTGTAAATGCAATGGAAATGAAGTTCCAGTGCACACAGTCTTAATGGTGCTTGATTTGGGGGTGAAACCTGAGCCAGACATGTTCTTGATGGGTTTCGTGAAAATCACCCAAGCACACCTCAAACCTGACATCACATCTAAAACTCCATGTGGCTGACTTGTGAAGAGCAAACCAGCGACCTGCCAAACCTTTACAAGAGTCTTTTTAAAAGCTTCTGTGATATCAATCAACATAATAATTGTATCCTATTTAATTCAATCTCACATCAAAGCCGTGCTTACAAAAGCATCAGTGGTGAATGCAAATGATTGCAGAGGGAGAGAGCAGGAGTAATTACAGTACAATGGGAGCAGGAGGTGGGGAGGGCGCTGGATTCGACAGCTAAACGCTATTACCGCTGCCGCTTTCATCCTGACCATTACCCTGGAACAAATGCAAATAGGTCTTATCAAATCAACCCTGTTCATTTGACGCTGCCGTGGCCATTCCATTTGCAGAAAGCAGAAAACAGCTTGCGCAATTGCACCTTTCATCCCTGCACGAGAAACGTTTTTCACGTCAACGTTTTGAAATCTGCCGGTGGCCCATTTGACTGAAAGTTCTGAGGAAAGATAATACCGTCAGTCCATTTTCCTCTCAGTCATGCGCGGCTGCGTAAAACAGCTTTTGGAAACATGGAGCACGAAAACGGCTCCATTCACAGCTTGCTATGATTGCGCTAGTCTGTTGTGTTTGCATTCGTGACACTCTTAAAGCATAATTACACCCTAGACCTGAGTCATGTGTTAACCAAATGCCAACATTCAGAGAATTAAGGCCTTATTGAATGCTACGGAGTTTTCCCAGATGCCACGAGGCGCACAGGTCAAGCTCTGTAACGTGTCACCAGAGACTTATGGAGAAGATGGTCCACTTGAACATATAAATGAGAGCAATCATAGCCCTGCCCTACAGGTAAAACAGCCATTATCCTTTTTGATAGAGCCATCGCTGCACTCAATAAATCTGCTGAATGCATTATAGTTCAAACAGCTTGTTTGTTTACTCTTGACGATGCATGTGCATTAGCAGGGTTTTGAGTGATCTGAGCTTGAAGAAGCACTGATTTTAAGCTATGATATCATTGCTGTCACATTTTATTGATCTGAAATAAATCACTTAAACAGAATTTTGACAGATTGTAGTGTTTCTCTATTAAATCCAATGAAGCTGTACTTGCATGGCTGGAAAGAGCTGCCCAAGGCATTACGAAAATGATCGTTGAGTGAATTTATCTTGGAGGGACTTTGGCGTCACTTAAGAGTTCTAGGTGTTCTACTTTCTTACTTTTACAGTTTTTTACTTTATACTGTGTACTTTCACTACTTTCTGGCTGCCTGGTAACCTCACAAAATCACCTTTCCATGACACTAGACGCTAAAGTCCTAAAAAGGGCCCTAAGGTCAACATAAACCTTTATACTTTTTTAATGAACATACCTTTTTTTATACATTTTATTTGTGCACATTATTCCAAATACGAAATTTAAAATATTTTTTAATCAAACTGGAATAATTGGTAACACTATTTTAAGGTGATTAGAGGTTAGAGGATACATGCACTTACTGTGGTAATAGTAAATTATTCATAATTACTGTACAAATAACTAACCCTAAACCTAACAGTAAAACTTTGAAATGTCCTTGTTACATGTAATTACTGAAGTAATAACAGTAAATTATGCATAATTACAAGTAACTTGTCCTAAACCAAACCTGGTAACACCTTATTATAATGTCCTTGTTACATGCTTGCTGTAGTTTTAACAGTAAATCATGCATAATTACAAGTAATTAACCCGAAACCAAACCTGCAACACCTTATTTTAGCAACCTCGCTACATGTTACAGGTAATTACTGTAGTAATAACAGTAAATAATGCATATTTACACATAATTAACCCTAAACCAAACCTGGTTTTAGCATCCTTCTTACATGTTACACACACTTGCTGTAGTAATAACAGTAAATTGTGCATAATTACAAGTAATTAACTCTACACCAAATACGGTGGCACTTTATTTTAGCATCCTTGTTACACATTACATGTACTTACTATAGAAATAATAGTAACTTATGCATAATTACATGCAATAACCCTAAATCAAACCCTATTCATAACCCTATAGTAAGTACAAGTAGTTAATTCATATTACTCAGTACTTGATTGTATAATTACACTGTAACAAGGACACTGTTAATTACAGTGTAAACCCAAACCCTATAGTAAGTATATGTAGTTAATTAATATTACTCAGTATGAGTTATTTGTGTAATTACACTGTTACAATGTCACCCTAAAATAAAATGCAATCCAAAAATTAGCTGCATATTTCTTTTCAGTCAACATCTTGAATCCATCTCGAATTTCAAACCCACAGACTCTTATGAATATCTTATACACTAGATTTTGGAAGTAAAATAGGCTGAGCAAAGCATTTACGCTGACTTTAAGTCTTTTGTTTCCTATCTTGTTTCAAGCAGAAGCAATCAAGACAAAGTGGAAAAGCTCCACTTGAAGATGGCATTTGTGATTTCCTCATTTTGAAACGGTTTAGTTGTGAAAAGCAAATTATGAATGCTCCAAATTAGCCAAAAAACTACAAAGTGAAATGAAAGAAAATTAGCATTATCAGATATGTTTCTTCTGCTTCTCTATAAAGAAAAAAATATTATTTATTGAACTGCCTCAGAATTATAGTTCATGATTCCCTTAAAAGGAAACAAGCAGATCCAAATCAAGATGCAACAAGAGCGGAAGAAAATCAGGGATAATCATTGAGCAAAGAAAAGAGATCATTGGCCTATCAGAGCTGCAAGAAGAGTGACCCCGTGACCTCCCAGAAGATGCCACATTCAACAGCACCTCGAGGACTTCCCAAGATGCAACGCTGACAAACACAGACAAACACATGGAAAGGAATCATCTGATTTTCAATGAACTGCACAGAAAGGTGTGAGTGGGGCTGCAATAGGAAAGGGAGGAGCCAGGCACTATATGGGGGAGGAGTCTGAGGGAAAGACTGAAGCCTGATTGGTGGGAGACGAGCCCCGCCCCGAGGATGCAGAGACATACCGCAGAGTCAGAGGCCGTGGGCGCCTCGGGGAACGGCTGGCTAGGAGGTTTGTTGAGAAGAGACTCCTGATGGAAAGAAAGGGTGAGATGGGACTAGACACACACACACACACACACACCATATGCAGGACAGTGAGACACACACACAGACACAGAACAGAGACAGATGAGAAACATGCCACACAGAGAGGTTAGAAGTCAATTTACACTAATGAACAAAACACACATGCACAAGCTGACTGCGCTAATGTATGAGGGCGTGTGACAGGAAGTGACATGAGATGATCAATAATGATGAGCATGAGGCATGTGCAGTCTGAATAGATGAGAAGCAGGCGTGACCTTTCACTCTATAACTCTGCAAAATATCTGCTTCTTATGGCTCCTGTTACATCGTGATCTATTCCCACTGTTCCCAATTTCTGCAGCAAACTCTTGATAAATGTCAGATAAATAGAAAGCATTCTCATGGCGTCCAGTGGCACTTCAAAACCAACTTCATTTGCTGCTACAGTGACTGGAGGAGTATTAGTAGTATAAAGTAAAAAAAAAAGTGAAAGTATAGCTTAAAATAAATATGTATTAATAATGAAATGTTTAATGTAACATGTCAGGGAGAAGATGATTAAAATGATAATAACTCTAATATTTAGCATAAAAATCTTTGCTTTGACTCTTGCGTCCATGCTTAGAAAACCTTGCCACTGACATACAGCAGGATACTCAATTTGTCATATTGATAACACTTTACAATCAGATTGAAGTGTTTAAATTATTAAATTATAATAATCTTTCAATTATTCAATTAAAAGCTTGGTATATGTATAAAGATATAAAAATGCTTTTATATATACACATTTTGTTTTAATTGAAATTAAAAAATATCATGCATATGGTTTAAAAACAAATATTGTTCATGTAACAATATTAATGCAATTTTTATTTGAAATTAAAAAACACATCTTTTTAGTCTGGTTTCTTGTAATGTCAAGTTTCATGATTTTAGTACTTGTTTCATAATTTTCCGTTTCCAATTTTTGTTTTATTTAGTATTAGTGTTTTTATACTTTTTTTTTTTTTTATGTTTATTGTTATAAACTACTTTTTGGTCTCATTTCATTAGTCATTTTTTAACCTTTGTGCGTCACTCATTTTCAGCTGTTAATTTTATACCTTCATGTCAATCGCATTTTCATTAGGAATGAACAATCAATTTATTGTTAACTATTCTGCAATGTTAATGTCTTTAAGCTGTGTTTTTGTTCCTGGAGAACCAAATACATCCACTTATTGTAGAAGGACAAAGTGGGCATTCCCAACGCTATAATGATAAATACTGTTGCTACTGTAATTGTGAGAAAACAACAACCATAATCATATTTGTTGACCACTGGGGAAAAAGCATTGTCATAAGATTCACTAATGTATATGGCATAACGGCACTAATACTTTGAGCCCGAGATATGAAAATATGATTTAATGTAAGTTCAACAGTAACCTTTTCAAATGTAATTTTTTATTAAAAGAACAATTTTCTGGTACAAATGGCAGAGTTTCCTGACTATGACCTTTAAACGCAGGTGACTTCAAGATGATTTGCTGATTTTTTCCTGGTGAATTTGATCACTATGGAGTCTTGATGAAAATGTCACTTTATCCTTCTACGGTAAGTGGATATATTTGGTTCTCCAGGAACAAAAAGTAGTATTAACAGCAGAATAATGAACAATAACTGGATTGTTCATTCCTTATGAAAAATAACACCAAACTGGCAGCTGGCAATGTTTGTTAACGCAATCGAATACTATGGACTCTAACAGAACAGATTTAAGTTGATGAATTTTCATTAGTGATTCCTTCTGCCTGTTTGCCCTCAAGCTCAGTTTGAAGAATCTGCACTTACAAACAAGCAAACAAACACACTGATGACTTAATTGCTGGATATGAGCAGCTGTGATTGGAGACACCTTATGGGCTTCTGGAAGAAATCAGAGCCCTCCTGCTGAGAAACATCTGGAGATTTACAAATATTTACACTTAACTACTCCTCATTTAGAGCCAACCTGGACCCGCTGCACATTAAACACGCCATCAGAGAGAAAGAGACAGACATTTGTCCAGTGAATCCTGCTAACAAAGGAGGCGATTGCTGCTTGTTGCTCATATTAAACACAGGCAGTTACAACAGATGCACAACTCTTAAACACCTCACTTACTCTCACTTTCTCTTCTTGTCTGCTGTTTTTAATGCACAGATGCCGTTACCTGAGAATTAACCGTCTGACCCATGGGAATCCTTGAGCACTCTAATGCAAACTGCTTCACGCAGAAATAACAGCCCTGCAACAGAGTCACAATAAAATTATGTGTTAGCAGAGGAACACTTATGCATCAGCTGCAGATAAATTCATCACTGCTTAGCTCACCATATACAGGAGAAGTTCCTTAAGGCAAAATAAATCAAAATTGGCTTCATTTGCTTTCTTAATTCAGCCTGGTCATGATTCGTTTGTGCACACTATGTTACTATTATAATAATAATAATTATAATATACTATTATAATAAATTAGCAAACTGAACCAAATAAAGAAGTATTTGCAATCCCTTTAACTCTCCTTTATAATCACCTGTGAAATAGAAACACTTCTCACCATAAATAAATAAATAAATAATATTCTGAACCCATTTATTAAAACAATTCCATTATTTTGGAACCTGACCTAGGGTTAAGTGTTAATTCAAATCCCTAACCATAAGTCTGAACCTTATAATTATTAATTTTCTTTATTAGCAGTAGTAGTAGTAGTAGTAGTATTAAAACTAGAGATTTGAACAAACCGCTAAAATAATAATAATAAAATATTATTATTGTTATTATCCTCATTAGTTTCAATATTACTATATTTCAATATTAAAGCCCATCATTATCATAATAATTAATATTATTAGAATTATTAGTGAACTAAACAAGAAATGCAACTGAAAATGCAAAAAAAATAATAAATAAATACATTTCAGCACAATTTATGGACTTGTATTTTTGCCACTGACTCATCTGCTAGTGTTGAAAATTTCTATGAATGACTGGTGTTTTACTCATGGGTAAACATAGATTTCAATCAGAATTCATGATGAGTAATTCACACAGAACAGAATAAATCCATCATTAATTGCATATGTTAGCATGTTCACTTTGACAGCCCTGATGTAAAAATCATGCCATGCAATTAAATGAGTTTGAAACTGAATTGAGGGGGATATTAGACATGAGCACGGGCTGGAAATCAGATGATGACGCACAGATTGAATCTGTGTGTTCAAATATTAATAAGCATAAATAGCGCGAGAGAGGCAGGATCCATTAAACATCTCTCTCCTCGACATCCACTGAGACTTTCACAGCGTTTGCTCTCGGCTGATGTGCTGAGGCCGATTCTACATGAGACACAGACAGATGAAGGTCTCACTTGAAAAGCCAGCTCCATCAGCACGATTCCTCCCGGCAGCGCCCTCTGCAGGTGATACGACGCCGAGCTCGATGCATTGCTCTGCTGAGAGATGCAGAAAGGACACAATCAGTGTGTGTGTGTGTGTGTGTGTGTTAGCCATTCTTTATTGCAGTGGTGCTAGTGCAAGTCATTTTATTGCACATGCATTACTGTTCAAATTTGAGGGTCAGTAAAATAAATGAATATTTTTATTCAGCAAAGATGCATTAAATTGTTCAAAAGCGATAGTAGACATTTATGATATCACAAAAGATTTATATTTTAAATAAACACTGTTCTTTTGAACTGCCTATTCATCAAAGAATTGTGAAAAAAAAATGCATCTGTTTCCACAAAAATATGAAGCAGCACAACTGTTTTCAACATTGATAATAATAATAAATTGGCTGCTGAAAATTTAGATTTAGATTTATATCTTAAAATATATTCAAATAGAAAACAGTTTTAAATTGTAATAATATTTCACTGTATTCCTGTTTTTATTGTATTTGTACTCAAACAAATACAGCCTTGATGAGCATAAGAGACATCTTTCAAAAACATAAAAAAATCTTACTGACTCCAAACCTTTGAACGATAGTGTTTACATTTTTTAAGTCAACAGAAATGTATGTCTTGCACATTATAAAAACAATGATTTCACATATTATATTTAATATTAAAAAGGTGGTTTTCACATTCTGTTATTTTCATTTTTAACCATTTAATCATTGTTTTTTTTTTATGAATTGTTAAACAATTTAAACATCATGTTTGTGTGTCTTGTTACCAAACAATCATTTTAAATCTGATGAAAAGGAACATAAATACATGATAAAAAATTCCATATTATAAAGAATTATTCATTTAAGGTGTCATTGAACAGCCTTTTTTATTTAAAGATTTGATTGTTTTCTACAGATAAGATTTTTTATTTGGATGGGATCCAGAATGGAAACGGGTGTTACCAATGGGGGTAACACTTCAGAATAGGGAACACTTATTCACAATTAATTACGACTTTTCCCTCAATACATTTCTAATTGGCTGCTTATTAATAGTTAGTAAGGTAGTTGTTAAGTTTAGGCATTGGGTAGGATTAGGGATGTAGAATAAGGTCATGTAGAATAAGGCATTAATATGTGCTTAATTAGTACTAATAAATGGCTAATATTCTAGTAATATGCATGCTAATAAGCAACTAGTTAAGAGACCCTAAAATAAAGTGTTACCGAAATGGGTCTATGGACCCAAAACTGGAGTGTGACTGAAGGGTTGAATATGGATGAGCAGATAAAGTACCTTGGGGCTGTCTTCACTCTTCTGCTTATTATATGAGAAAGAGGAGAAGGAAGATCTGCCTTCGGTGGATAAAGAACTCAACATGGCGGCTCGGGCTCGAGCGATGCTGCAGATAGAGAGAGAGAGAGAGAGAGAGAGAGAGAGAGAGAGAGAGAGAGAGAGCGTGTGTGTGGCCTCAGGGGTGTGTCTGACCCCGTCAGTAGAGAGAGAGAGAGAGAGAGAGAGAGAGAGAGAGTGAGAGCGTGTGTGGCCTGCCAGGTGTCTGACCCCGTCAGTAATGCGGCCCTCATGCTGCCGGTCAGACTGAATCACATGCTCCTGCTGCTTAATGCAGTGCGTCCAACATTAGCCCATCACACACACGCTACAGAGAACCGGCTTCTGCAAAAAGCACTTATTCTTCAACTTACTGTCACCGGATTACACTGAAGATTTTGTACCATGTTTGACGTTACAGTTTGGCTGCTATAAAAGCTATTTTCACAAAAAACCTTGACGTAAATGCCATTCTGTGCAGGCTATGCTTTGTGACAGAAAGAGTGAAGTGAATAACAGTGTTTATGACTGAAATACACAGTTCAAAACCGCTTGACACATTCAAGTCCTCCTGGGAAGCTTGTATTTACATGTCGAGAAGGCGTCACTTTGTTCAGAGGAAGATTATGATGCACCTTTTCTATATAAAGTGCAACAAGACTTTTAAACACCATATCTACAAAATGATAAAGAAAAGAAAGCGCATCAGGTATGTTTTTGCTCTTTTATGTTTTTGTTCAATTTATGAAGATGCTGTAATTTTAATCATTAAGTATTCTACTATAATACTATGGTATTTTGTACATGCAACTAAGTTTAATTGTATATTTTAAAAAAAATCAGGTAACACTTTAAGTGTTACATAATAAGCATGCAATAATAAAGAACTTAAAGGGTTAGTTCACCCAAAAATGAAAATTCTGTCATTAATTACTCGTGTCGTTCTAAACCCGTAAGAACTCTGTTAATCTTCAGAACACAAATTAAGATATTTTTGATGAATTCTGAGAGCTCTCTGACCCTCCCATAGACAGCAATGTAATTACCACGATCAAGGTCCAGAAACGTAGCAAGGAGATCAGTAAAATAATCCATGTGACATCAGGGGTTCAACCGTAATATTACGAAGCTACGAGAATACTTTTTGTACGCAAAGAAAACAAAAACAATGACTTTATTAACAGCGTATGCTATTCTGTGTCAGCTGCATTTACGCTTTGATTTGAACGAAAACAACGTATCCGCGTGACATGCAGTGACTGTGCCGCACTGCATGTTCTAATCGCGCTCGTGTGATTGTATGAAATATAAAAAACATTATTCGGCTATTTTTTGTCTTTTGGAAGCTGCATTCAAAATCCACTTGTCTCAAAAATCTGAGGGGGCACGTGACGCCTCTGTTCATGTGTGTTCAACTCCTAAATCTGATCTTTCCACCATGACTTGAGTGTTTAGTTGACGTGTTTTTCTGTGGACACAGACCTGCGAGCGGGCGACTGTAGCCGGACCTGCACCAGGATGAAGCCCATGCTCTGCAGATACTGCACATACTGCTGCAGGAACATGCTGGAGATCTCCTGCAGCCACGGCTCCTCCTTCAGACGACTCGGCAGCATGTCTGCAGAATCCATGCTGTAGCTGCGATCGCGGCCGGACGCTGTAGAGTCACTGGAGCGATGCCGCTTCTGCAAGCCAAGAACGAGAGAAAGTCAGACTGTGAAGCAGAAAAGACACTGAATGAGTGAAATCTGAACTCAATTCACTGCACAGACATAAAGTCTGGTCCATATTGAGACTATTACCATCCACTTAGGCAGGAAAAGCAAGCAAACACGGTCTGTTTTTGTGTGTGACATTTAGTGTGGGTCAATCTAAAATTCAGATGCAACGGTCAGAGAAAACGTGGAGTGCAGAGGTGCACAGTGTGCTTGTGCTAACTTTATAAATCCCACTTGCTTTGACATTTTGTTATCTAATGCATGACATTTTAAACGTGGTTCATGCGTCCAAACACTTTTTGTACATCAGATGAGATTTTGTACATCACTCACCTCTATATCACCTTCATCATCAACAACAACAACTGACTAACGACCACATAATCATGATTATTCTGCTGCTACACTGACACACGTGTGCTCATTATCATACCTGACACGTCATTACATAGAAGTGATATTTACGGTTTATTTTTATCTGTTTTGCATAGACTAATAATAATAATAATATTTCAAATGTATAATAATAATAATAATAATAACAAACAATAAATAAATCTTATGCACTCGTAATATAATTATATGGTTCACCGTTCTGATTAATCAAAATATTAATATTTTTAACAAATATGACAATTATGATTATTATTAAAATATAAAAAAAATAAATCAATACAATAAACCAATTCTATTATAATAAAATTATAATGAATAATATTATTTATATTACATGAATACAAATAAAACAACAACTAATAATGGTTAAATAACAACAAATAATAATAAAAATAATAACAAAAATTTTAATAAAACAAAAAAGAAATCTCATGCACTCACAATGGAATTATATGCTTCATACTTATGGTTATTATTATTATTATTAATATTATCATCCTAACCCTTTTTTTGTATAAATGGGTTTACTGCAGTGTGAACCAGCAGACAGACTCAGCAGGATGAGGATGAGGAAGAGAGACAGACCTTCATCTGTGGCTGAGGCAGCTGTTCCTCTTGAACCTGTTTCCGGAAGACGGGGTCAAAGAGCAGCGGAGTGGCGCAGTAATGGACCAGCCGAGACGACTGCTTCAGTGTGTCCAGATCCGCCACCTGAACACACAGAGAGAGCGTTTCCAGATTTAAACCTACAATTCCTTCATTTGCTAACTTTTTCAGTGTGTAAATACTTTCCATCCCAGTTTAATATGCAGCCTGTGGTGCTTTCAGGCATCACAACCTGTTCAACACATTGACTCAACTCAACCAATGGTGTGTATCTGTAAAATTTACAATCAGGATATGCTGTGAATTTACAGTACGGTTCAAAAGTTTGGAGCTCAATGGTGTTTTGAAAGAAGTCTCTTCTGCTCACTAAGGGCCAGATTTACTAAACAGGGCAAATTAGCATTAGAGCGCAATTCCATAAAAGCGCCGATGGGAGGGGAAAATTCTGCGGATGATTTACTGACAATATGCACATGAACATGCCTTTTCAGCGCTAAT
Organism: Sinocyclocheilus anshuiensis; assembly: GCF_001515605.1. NCBI lineage: Eukaryota > Metazoa > Chordata > Actinopteri > Cypriniformes > Cyprinidae > Sinocyclocheilus > Sinocyclocheilus anshuiensis. Next base: position 998,405 of record NW_015539929.1, read on the forward strand.
TCTTCACTGTACGTCTTTAGTAAATCATGACAGTACTATTTTAATGCCAAAAGGCTGGCGCAAACTGTTAGTAAATCTGGCCTTAAGGCTGCATTTATTTGATCAAAAATACAGTAAAAAAAACATGATGCTGTGAAATGTTATTAGAATTTAAAATAACTGTTTTCTATTTGAATATATGTTAAACTGTAATTTATTCCTGTGATGCACAGCTGAATTTTCAGCATCATTACTCCAGTCTTCAGTGTCACATGATCTTCAGAAATCATTCTAATATGCAGCTCAAGAAACATTTCTGATTATTCTCAATGTTGAAAAGAGTTTGATATTTTTGTGGGATCCCTGATTTTTTGACGAATAGAAAGTTCAAAAGAATATAATTGATTTGAAATTGAAATCTTTTGTAACATTATAAATGTCTTTACTGTCACTTTTGATCAATTTAATGCGTCCTTGCTGATTAAAGTTAAAGCGGATTAATTTCTTTCAACATCAAAAAAATCTTACTGACCCCAAACCTTTGCACGGTAGTGTACTTACAGTAGTAGTGACCTGCACAATATGGATTGTAACCTGCAGTATAATAATAATAACATATTTGTCTGGATCTCAGCAGTGTGAAAGAGCCTCAGTGTGGATTCAGAGGAAGTGCGATCACAGCGAATGACAGAGACATCTCAAACACTGCAGCATCTCCTAATGTCCTGGCCACATCTCATTAAACCCAAGCGGGCCGCACACACACGGATCTGCATGTGTGCGTGTGAGGCAGAGGATCTGCGCGCACTGGGATGAATCTGGACCTGATGAGCCGCTGGGAAAATCATGCTCTGAGAGTGTGATGGAAAATACCCATCAAACATTATCACACGCCGAGCCTGTGTGTAGCGGTGTACTCGCGCTGAGTCTGAGTGAACTCACAGAGATGGGCATGTTGGACTGAGCCGAGCGCTGCTGCCACATCACAAACAGATTCTCAATCTTCATCTGTCTCTCCAGCTCTGCAACACACAAGACAAATCTCAGAATAAATCACATGCTCTCTGTCTGAGGTTCACAATTACAATTATGCCACAATTCTCTTTCTTTCTTTCTTGTCTTGTTCATACTTTCATATACTTATTTTGTGGTTCTTTCATTGTTTTTACTATGTAACGTCAATTCATACTTTCATTTTTTGCTTCATAATTCTCTTTTCACACTTTTTCATACTATTTTTTTGTGTGTTTTTTTCCTGTTTGTTCTTTCATTTATACTGTTACTTTTGTTTAGGCATTTTCATACCTTTCTTCTTAGATGTATAACTTTCTTTCATTATTTTTTTCATTCTTTTCTTTCCTTCTTATTTCTAATCTCATACTCCTTTAATTATATTTTCCTTCCTTCCTTCTTTTTCATACTGCTGCTTGTATAGTTTTCTTAATTTTATGTTTCCTTTGTTCCTACTTTTCTTTTTTGTAAATTTTTTCTAACATAAAAAAATTTGATCCGTATGGCAACTTTCTTCTGTTTTGGATTTTTTTTCCCCCCAAAGTTTGTATTAACTTTATTTTGTACTTACATTTGTGCATACTTCTGCTTCTATTTTCATCCTTTTTTTTTTTTTTTTTTTTTACAGTTTGTTATTTTTAATTAATACTTTTCATTTTTTATAATTCTTTTCTTTTGCTAATATGTTTTCATACTTTTTATAATTTTACTTTTTAAAAATTTACTTTCTGTAGTTTTTTTTTCTTTTCTTTCTTCACTCCTCAACAGTGCACTTGAGTTGTGTGTGTGTTGATGGTGGAAGCAAGTTGTGCGTGTGTGTGTTGATGTGTGTGTACCTCTGCGCTCAGCGGCTTTGACCTCCAGTAGCTGGGCTCCATGGCGAGCGACTATATCGGGTCCGTCCTGACTAGTCAGGGGCCTCACTGTGTTCACGTCTCTCAGAGCTTCATCAAAGGGCACGAGTTCTCCGGGGAAGGCCAGAGGAGGAAGAGCACGAGTAGAGCTGCCCATCCGACCCTGATCCTTACTCACGGCCGGAGGAACCTGACTCCTCAACAGAGCGTCCGCCTCGATCGTGGAGCTCAGGAACGGGTTGGGCTCCTGCAAACAACCAAATACATACATGAGACAAATAAATAAGCAGAAGGTAAACATATAATATGATATAATATAATTATATGATATAATATCAACATATGAGTATCAAGAAAAAAAAAACGAAATAAAAATGAAAAAGAAATTTATACAAATGAGAAAAAAAGTTTTTAAAAATTGAAAAAAGAAAAATGACAAAGTATGAATAAAAGAAAAGAAAACAACAGGTGTAAATAAGTATGAAGAGAGAGAGTTATGAAGCTAACAAAAAAGTCTGAACAAAAGTACAAATACAAACTTACAAAACAAAACAAAAATGAAAAACTAAGAGCATTATGAAGCAAAGAAAAAAAATGAATCAAAGTTACTAACAAAAAACAATGAAATAACTACAAAATAATATATAGTAACCAAGTAAAGAAAAAAGCAAGTACAATTTAAAGAAAGGCATAAAAGACGTGAAAGGTTGAAAAAGGGCAAGAAACTAAATTAAATTAAGAAGAAGCACAAACGGAAGTATGAACAAAAGTATGGAAAGAAAGAAATATCCTAAATTGATTAATCACATACTGAAAAGCAGTGGTGTTTGATAAAACAGAATTTCCTCTGGTCTTCACGTTCTCTAGGCTTCTTTCATGTGATTTCAAAGCTCAGCTCTCATCAGCCTTCACAAACTCACTCACACATTCTGAGATGTGATGTCAAACTTCTCAGAAATGGGCAGTGCGTGTTCATCAGTGTTAAACTCACGGGCACGCAGAGATCCCGCCAGCATGAGGGCCTTTCCTCAAGACCAACAATTAACACGCGGCTGAAATATAAAACCCCATCAGAGCATCAGAGTGAAGAACTAACAGAACTCCTTCTGAAGACCTTGCCCTCTTCTTGTGGGAACTTTTGGGTGAGTTAGTGTTTGGAAGACTAGTTAAAGTCCTCCAGGGCGAGTTGGAGGCTTTTCTAAAAGAAGCTGGAGCAGATGCCCATGTGCCCGACGGGCCAATAAGCCGGACTTAAGCGCCTGAACTCCACCCCCTGGGACTCTGACAGATGATTGACGGTTAGGGCAAATTTTCTGCTATGTTGGATCCGCCTTCTGTTAGCATTCATTAAGAGAACAGATTAAAAGTGTGGAGCCACTGACGAGGAAATAAAAGAGTTCTGGCCTTCACTTTCTATATGTAGATGTTCAGTTTATTTGTACTTCAGTAACATGATAGAGCAAGTGTGTGTGTGTGTGTGTGTGTGTGTGAGAGTGTGAGACTAAAACATATTTGTGACCTTGAGAAATCGCAAATGTTAAATAATAATAAATAAGTTAATTTTAAAATATATAACATTTTTACTCTAATTAAAAAGTTAAATTAAAGAATGTGGTACTCTTAACACTGCAGAACTGACCTTTGTGATATTGCAATGTATTTTTAATCTACTGAAATTGTTAGATTATGCAGCAACGTGATTAAAAACTCATTCAACTGAAGAGAGAGAATAGTCTCATTTGAAAGTGTTCCTAATGTTCACTATGATAATGTTAACTAGTTAAAATACCATTTTTACCAAAATACAAGACAATACCATTGTATCTTCACTAGGTTTGTGCCACTATTATAAATGACATGGCAACAATGGTTTACCATCTTTTTGGATATTTTGCAACACTTAAAGAAAAATCAAATAAAATAATATATATGTGTGTGTGTACTTTTTTCTGACGCGCATATGAATCATTTGGTTGTGCAAGGAACTACATCAACAAATTTCATTTAAAACTACAGTAATTACTTCTAAAGCAGAGCTTAGTGAACAGTCAACTCTGCAGAGATTTTAACCCAAAATTATTTAAGTTTTGAAATCATAGTTATTTTACAGGTTTTTTGCAAAAATTTTATACTTTTATTCATTAAGGATGCATTAAATTGATCAGTGACAGTAAAGATTAATGATGTTACAAAAGATTTATATTTCAAATAAATGCCGTTATTTTGAATGTTTTTATTAATCTAAGAATCCTGAAAAATTAAAAATATCAGTTTCCACAAAAATATTGGGCAGCACAACTGTTTTCAACATTGATAATAATCAGAAATGTTTCTTGAGCAGCAAATCAGCATATTAGAATGATTTCTGAAGATCATGTGACACTGAAGACTGGAGTAATTCAGCTTTGATCACAGGAATAAATTACATTTTACAATATTCACATACTTGTTTGAAATTTTAATAATATTTCACAATATTTTTGATTAAAAAATGCAGCCTTGATGAGCAAAAAAGACTTAAATAAATAAACAAATAAATAAATTAAAAAACTTATACCAACCCCAAACTTTCAAACAGTAGTGTATCTTTCAATTATAATTTAGTTTGTACTGAGGGCTGATGAGAACATGCTGAAGCTGAAGAGTTTATGGTAATTAAATTAAATTAATTAAAATATTTGACTGATTATTGATAAAATCAATAGTGATGCTTAAAACAAAACAAATCTACTTAGAAACTCAAGTCAGCAGCTAAATCAGTCCCATCATAACATTTCTCTTCTTTTTTTGCCATCGCAAACCAGCAGCAACATCCAGTGAGCTGGCATCATCTGACAGAATAAACTCCAGATATTCTCATCCACAGCCCCAGACATCAGGAAACAAACATCAGCTCGAACCCGACTGACTGTCTGCCGGAAACTCAACGTATCTTAATCATATCTGAAGGAACCCTCTTTGTTCTGGAGAAGAATCTCATGGGTTTGTGTTCATCTGCTCCCACACAGACGCAGAGGAGCATCACTTCAAACAAGACATTTAAAGAAGTTTTGTGGCATTTGGTTTGTTTTCCCTGATGTTTACCCATAATGCTGAGATCAAGGTTAACCAGAACATCCATAATTATCTATCCATCCATCCATAACTAACTAACTAACTAACTAAGTAACATCCATAATTATCTAACCATCCATCCATCCATCCATAATTATCTAACCATCCATAATTCTATTTATCTATCCATCTAACATCCTCTATCTATCTATCTATCTATCTATCTGTTTAATGTAAGTAAATAATAGATCATTTATAAATCAAACGGAGAAACAACCAACCTACAACATTCATGTATGTATATATATATATATATATATATAATAAATCTATTATTCATAAATTAATAAATAAATATGAAAAGTGAGCGAAATGTAGAGAACTCACTATATTATTTGGAAATATAATAATATAATATCATATTTTTATATTTTGTAAATACATGACACAAAGGTGTGATATGTGATACAATATTTGATATAATACAGCACAATATGTGTTATTTATTTGATATAATATATAATACAGAATAATGCAAATTTAATTTGAAATGATATGATATATGATATGTTAGTGTTCTTATATTGCAACATTTCATGTCCCATATTACATAATTCAGTAAAGCAATACAGTTATAACATAAGATATGTCATGATATATAATTCACTGTTGCAATATATGATGCAATCTGAAACACTACAGTACGATACAATATTATGATCTGTGATGGGATATGTTATGATATATTATGGGGTACATAACAACAAAATATGATTTGCTACACTGTTTTGTTCCATTTATATATAGATATAGACAAAACAATGCAAAATATTACAGTTCTGGCTGGAATTCTGAGCTCAAGTTTGAAGGCGTTGTGAAATGCATGCAAACATGTGGCCACAAATTCTATATTAATATTTAATAGTTTTTGTGTTGCTCGGCAACTGTAAACAGCTCACAGTTAGACACATATCACTTGGCAAAAGAACTATTTTCCAATTATTACTATTAATAAATGTAACTTTATTGAACATTCTTCCTTTTTGTCGTATTGCTGTTGTTGCTATTTTCTGAAAACAATAATCCACTTTATTGCTTTAATAAGATATGCTATGATGTTACAATATAGGAAATTAGGAGATACAATATGATAAAATGCAGTAATAAAAATACAGGACTTTCAAATGAAAGGCATTAAGATTTCATGTCTGTTCTTTCCTCTCCAGTCTCATGGCCTCCAGACGATACTACTTTGAGATTCTCCACAAGCAGGACGACAAAGGCTCGGATCACGTTGAAGTCGGGGTGAGTTTGAATCTGCTCAACTCAAGCTCAGAGATTCAGAGATGACTTTTAATGTGCTCCAGACCACACAGCGCTTCCCAATTCAGCTTCTGTTGATCCCGTCTAAACATGCACAATCACCAATCCTTCACTATCCATTATCTGCAGCGCCAAAACAGCTGTTATTGTCCACTTTGATAATCGCTATTATACCAGTCCTTTCAGTCCACGGGCTATTCTGACGATTGAGAATACAGGCTAAAGAAACTGAATGGTCATATCTGCTTTCACTCACAGCTTTGATAACAGTCCATTCAGTCAGCCTTAGAGAGCCAAAAACCTCGGAAAGCCTCACGTTTGGGTTTTTAAGAGTGGGTGACCAGGTCATTTCATTTCAATTCAATCAATCTATCTATCTATCTATCTATCTATCTATCTATCTATCTATCTATCTATCTATAATCTGACAATATATCTATCTATCTATCCATAACTAACTATCTAACATCCATAATTATCTAACCATCCATAATTCTATTTATCTAACCATCCTTCCATCCATATCTATCTATCTATCTATCTATCTATCTGTCTATCTATCTATCTATCTATCT
>NW_015539929.1:1006092-1007494 GCF_001515605.1 Sinocyclocheilus anshuiensis
CCATATCTATCTATCTATCTATCTATCTATCTATCTATCTATCTATCTATCTATCTATCTATCTATCTATCCATAACTAACTAACTAACTAACCATAATTATCTAACCATCCATCCATCCATCCATAATTATCTAACCATCCATAATTCTATTTATCTATCCATCTAACATCCTTCCATCCATATCTATCTATCTATCCATAACTAACTAACTATCCATAACTAACTAACCATCCATCCATCCATAATTATCTAACCATCCATAATTCTATTTATCTATCTAACCATCCTTCCATCCATATCTATCTATCTATCTATCTATCTATCTATCTATCTATCTATCCATAATCTATCTATCATAAATATAGTCTATATCATTACAATAGCCCCGTAATAATGACCCACTAACTGTACTTTAACTATTTTATTAAAAAAGCACTAAAATTCCTGATATTGCCCCTTTAAAATGTCGATCAGAAATGTCTGTGTGCTGTGTGTCATGCAGGCACATGACTGTCATAAGCGGTTCCATTAAAGGCCTTTAACACAAAAGCTCTCGACTCTCGATTCAACAACTGTCTGCTTTCCCAAAATACATCCTGACATTTGGTGCGAAATCTTGACAAACAGCTGACAACTGAATAAATAACAGTGAACGCCGCGACAGAAGGTTTCGTCTCTTTACTGGCAGAACCAACAAACATGTTCTGCTGCATTAACCGCAAACAACTAAAACACAGCGTGATTCAATTCACTCTGATCACACGAGCTTGACTCCGGGCAGGAATGAACTGTTTTGGCAGCGCTCTGGATGGTTTCCAGGTGTTTGGTGTTAGCAGGTGTGCTGGAGTGATTAGCATCCTGCCCTGCGGCCGTGACACCTGTCTGTCACTCAGAGTGAGATGTCAGACCGCCCCGGGGAGCGCCGGACACTCGTGTACTGCTTAACCAACTCACTAGCGCTATCTGTACTTATAATGTGTGAACACACACTGTCCTAAAAGCTCATCCGAAACGATGTCCAGCAATCCATGACAGCTTACACAGTGTGCATGTTGAGAATAACATACTACCTACTGTTTTTGACAGAAGATACAAAGCAGTATGTACACTACCATTCGATACTTCAGGGTAAGTAAAATGTTCTTTTTTTATTTTATTTTTTTATAATAAATTAACACCTTTATTCAGCAAGGATGCATAAAATTGATCAATTTATAAATTATACATTTATAAAGCTACAATTTTTTTTTATTTCAAATAAATGCTGTTCTTTTGAACTTTCTATTTATCAAAGAATCCTGAAAATATATATAATGAAAAAATATGAAGCAGCACAACTGTTTCCAACATTGATAATAATCAGAAATGTTTCTTGAGCAGCAAATCAGCATATTAGAATG
>NW_015539929.1:1015987-1020934 GCF_001515605.1 Sinocyclocheilus anshuiensis
CCATATCTATCTATCTATCTATCTATCTATCTATCTATCTATCTATCTATCTATCTATCTATCTATCTATCCATAACTAACTAACTAACTAACCATAATTATCTAACCATCCATCCATCCATCCATAATTATCTAACCATCCATAATTCTATTTATCTATCCATCTAACATCCTTCCATCCATATCTATCTATCTATCCATAACTAACTAACTATCCATAACTAACTAACCATCCATCCATCCATAATTATCTAACCATCCATAATTCTATTTATCTATCTAACCATCCATATCTATCTATCTATCTATCTATCTATCTATCTATCTATCTATCTATCTATCTATCTATCATAAATATAGTCTATATCATTACAATAGCCCCGTAATAATGACCCACTAACTGTACTTTAACTATTTTATTAAAAAAGCACTAAAATTCCTGATATTGCCCCTTTAAAATGTCGATCAGAAATGTCTGTGTGTCATTATCAGTGCAGGCACATGACTGTCATAAGCGGTTCCATTAAAGGCCTTTAACACAAAAGCTCTCGATAACGACATCAACAACTGTCTGCTTTCCCAAAATACATCCTGACATTTGGTGCGAAATCTTGACAAACAGCTGACAACTGAATAAATAACAGTGAACGCCGCGACAGAAGGTTTCGTCTCTTTACTGACAGAACCAACAAACATGTTCTGCTGCATTAACCGCAAACAACTAAAACACAGCGTGATTCAATTCACTCTGATCACACGAGCTTGACTCCGGGCAGGAATGAACTGTTTTGGCAGCGCTCTGGATGGTTTCCAGGTGTTTGGTGTTAGCAGGTGTGCTGGAGTGATTAGCATCCTGCCCTGCGGCCGTGACACCTGTCTGTCACTCAGAGTGAGATGTCAGACCGCCCCGGGGAGCGCCGGACACTCGTGTACTGCTTAACCAACTCACTAGCGCTATCTGTACTTATAATGTGTGAACACACACTGTCCTAAAAGCTCATCCGAAACGATGTCCAGCAATCCATGACAGCTTACACAGTGTGCATGTTGAGAATAACATACTACCTACTGTTTTTGACAGAAGATACAAAGCAGTATGTACACTACCATTCGATACTTCAGGGTAAGTAAAATGTTCTTTTTTTATTTTATTTTTTTATAATAAATTAACACCTTTATTCAGCAAGGATGCATAAAATTGATCAATTTATAAATTATACATTTATAAAGCTACAATTTTTTTTTATTTCAAATAAATGCTGTTCTTTTGAACTTTCTATTTATCAAAGAATCCTGAAAATATATATAATGAAAAAATATGAAGCAGCACAACTGTTTCCAACATTGATAATAATCAGAAATGTTTCTTGAGCAGCAAATCAGCATATTAGAATGATTTCTGAAGAATCGTGTGACACTGAAGACTGGAGTAATGATGCTGAAAATTCAGCTTTGATCACAGGAAAAAATGTAAAAAATCCTTTAGAAAAAATAAAAATAGTATGCTAGTATGCTATTCTGAATTCAGTCTGTCAAATGCAATGCTCTCAGCTTAACTAAGGAATCATGATATTAGTCAGCTGTGAACATCACTTAAATATATAGTTTTAGTTTTTAAAACATGATGAAAAACAAAATAATGGTTGTTTTGCGTTTAATATATATATATATATATATATATATATATATATATAAATAAGCAAACACTTGATTGCAGTTGTTGCTGCAAAGCGTGGCGCAACCAGTTATTAGATTTAGGGGGCAATTACTTTTTCACGTAGGGCCAGGCAGGTTTGGACAGCTTTTTTCCCTTAATAAAATAAATAATCATTTAAAAACTGCATTTTGTATTTACTTGCATTATCTTTGTGTAATATTAAAATTTGTTTGATGATCTGAATCTTTTAAGTGTGACAAATATGCAAAAAATTTAAAAAAACAGGAAGGGGGCCAACACTTTTTCACACCACTGTAATTGGACATCACTGGCTGAAATAAACATGCAAAATGATATTGTGTTTGTTGAAATGATTGAAATGTTTATTGCTTCATATACCGTTTCTAATTAATCATTGCAGTATGCAGTATGCTGGTGTTGCATTGAGAACACAGCCAGTGTGTTTGTGTACTAACCTGTTTCAGGTCCTCATGTGTAGGTGTATCAGAGAAGCAGTAATGATGGAAAAGGCCCATTTTCTGACTCAGGAGGCAGCTGACCACATGAGCGCGGGCGTTCTGCCACTGCACCAGTCTGACCAGACCCTGATTCAGAGAGACGCCCAGATCCACCGACCAGTTATATGTGTACAGAGTCACCTGGAAACATAGCAATATAACATAAAACAGAAAGAACAAACCTCACAAATCCACCTTGCACACTAAAGTCTATCCACACTTGAAGACAAAAATGCTGCATGACGCTGCACAATCACAGCCGATTAGAACACACTCGATGTTTAATACGCAGCGTTGTGGTATTTCAGACAAATGATATTTCACTGTGGGCAGCAAAACGTCCCATTGACTGTCGCAGCTGGTTAACAGGAATGCAAGAGAGTTTTTATAGTGTGTTGCTTACGCATGTCACGGCTGGTTATATTCAACCCGACTGACCTTCTTATTGACAATCTGTATGTACAGGAAGCGCTGGCGTGGAGCCACGACCCTCACGGCCTGCCCCGGGCTCAGCCAATCACTGTGCTCCAAACCCTCGAACCGCTGCAGGCCCTTATGAGCTTTAAGACAAGACAGAATTCTTTATTATTTGGGTAAAGAAACATGTATAGACAATAGACTAAGAAATAAAGTAAGAAAATTAGTATGAAATAAAGATCCACAACAACAAAAAAGGCAATTTATAATGTCACTTTTCATTCTCAGTTTACATGAGTGACATCTGTTAGAGTCAAATCATGAAATTAAATTAATATTAAAGCATAAACAGGGCTCATTACTTTTTAATGCCTCGAGGCAGGGCATTTATTTCATCTATGGAGTGTGTTTGAGGAGAGATTGAATGCAGAACTCACTCTGTAGATTAATAGAGGGCAAACTGAGGGTTTTATGACATTCTCTCCTTGATTAAACTCTAATATCATTTAAATACCAACATCAGACCACATACTCAACTAGGAGTGAAGTAACGTAGAAGTTATAAAAAAAAAAGAAAATCAGTAGGTTTCAATAGTAGAGAACATGCAGGGCTAAAATGATCTCATACATGCATAAACGAGTGAATCTTTAATTAGAGACTACTTTAAAGCTTCAAAAAAACTTCTTTAAATAGGTGTTATTTATTTCAAAACATGTATTACATCTGTTCAACAGTAAAGTGGATTTTGGCAGTAAGTGAGATGGTAATGGAAGCAATATGTAGGACAATGATTTTTGTTTGTTATAAAATAATGAATAAATACCAAAAGAATTGAAAATGTTTTGGGTTTTTTTTGGTTCAGGGTAAAAGTAAAAGGTACAATTTCTGTGGTCAAATTTCAGAAATTTTATATAGAGGGAAATCTGGAGGTTCTTTGAAATAAGTAAGTAAATAAATGAATACGTACATAAATACATATGCATACACACATAAAATAATTACAAATTTAGATTTTTATGGTCTAGGTTAAAAGTAAAATTTAAAATTTCTCAGATGCATTTTTTATACATTATAGTGAAAAGTTTGCTGAAATGTTTTTGAATTTTTTTAAAATTCATAAATGAAAGAATGAATGCATGCATGTAAGAATAATGAATAAATGGACGAATTACTTATTTTATGTTCTTAGGTAAAAGTGAAAGGTACAATTTATCTAATACATTTTTTTAATAGTGGAAAGTCTGGCAATTTTTTTTATGAATGAATGAATGAATGAATGAATGAACGATGAATGAATGAATAAATGAATGACTGAATGAATGAACGAACGATGAATGAATGAACAATGAATGAATGAATACATTTTTTTGGCCTTAGTTAAAAGTAAAAGGTACCATTTCTCTGATCAGTTTTTATATATTATTATAGTGTGAATTAGTGCTGGGCGGTATGACCAAAAATTTATATCACGGTATTTTTCAAAATTATACTGGTTTCACGGTACATGACGGTATTTTTTTTTCATGCATGACCGGGTGTTAACCATATTTTCTACTGATTGAGAGAGGAAATACTGCAGTATATTGACTTAGAATGCCCTATTTTACTGTCATGATGAGTGAATATTGTCAAAAAATACCACATTAAATAGTGACTAAACACGACCCCTTTTAATACATGTTAACCAGGAGTCACTCTCATTTATAATCGCGGCATCGTCTGATAAAATCAACATGCATCTACACTAAAGAGCGGCTATGCGGTTGTTTTGGCTATATTACTTTTTTGTCTCATGCAGCGCACTGCCTGCGTCTGAGTGACTAAAAAAAAACAACAAACAAAAAAGTGCATGTGATATTAACAGACGAACTACGCTCATATTTATAATTCCAAACAATCAGTAAGCGACAGGTGCTAGGAAACGCTGTTTTGTACTCATTTATTGACGAGTCGGCTGCGGTGCGGCCAACTGAATGCGCTGCTTCTCTGCCGCTCACTGCACAGAACAGACGCCGAGAGAGGTGACACTTCTCCGGGAAAGTCAGACCTCGCGTTCGCGGGAAAGCACTGGCGAAATCTTCCAACTGAACCATAGCTAAGGTTTATCCAAAAAAGTCGCTAGGTTTGTCAGTATGAATATTCTATGGAAAAAAGCCGCTAAAAGGGTCTGAAAGTTGCTAAATCTAGTGCTAAAGTCGCGCTCGTGTGTGTGTGAGACGCGGGAGCTGATGGCAGGGGGCGGTGGATATTTGTGGCGGTCAATGTGGATATTGTGGATGAGTTCTGTGTAGGCATGGGCCGGTATGAGATTTTGACGGTATGATAACCTTAAGCAAAAAATATCACGGTTTCAC
>NW_015539929.1:1024222-1027980 GCF_001515605.1 Sinocyclocheilus anshuiensis
CACTGCCTGCGTCTGAGTAACAAACTGAAAAAAACAACAAACAAAAAAGTGCATGTGATATTAACAGACGAACTACGCTCATATTTATAATTCCAAACAATCAGTAAGCGACAGGTGCTAGGAAACGCTGTTTTGTACTCATGTATTGACGAGTTGGCTGCGGAGCGACCAACTGAATGAACTGCTTCTCTGCCGCTCACTGCACAGAACAGACGCCGAGAGAGGTGACACTTCTCCGGGAAAGTCAGACCTCGTGTTCTCGGGACAGCACTGGCGAAATCTTCCAACTGAACAATAGCTAAGGTTTATCCAAAAAAGTCGCTAGGTTTGTCAGTATGAATATTCTATGGAAAAAAGCCGCTAAAAGGGTCTGAAAGTTGCTAAATCTAGTGCTAAAGTCGCGCTCGTGTGTGTGAGACGTGGGAGCTGATGGCAGGGGGCGGTGGATATTTGTGGCGGTCAATGTGGATATTGTGGATGAGTTCTTCTGTGTCATCACGTTCTATTAGTTCTACAGCTTCAGTTTCGGAACTTTCATGCTTAGTAACACATACAGCTGTTCCCTCACCACAGCGCAACAGTGAAAAGAGACCCCTTTCAAACAGTGTCGCGTTCCGAACGTTGATTAAGTGACATATTTCGGTATGTATTGCGGTATTTTCAAAATTCATATCATAACAAAAATAAAAAACGGTATTCGGTATGAACCGGTATACCGCCCAGCACTAGTGTGAATGTTTAAAAGAATGGGTTGGGACAAGCCCAAAAAAGTATTTTGCCTTTTAAAGTTCTAAAACATTAGGAAAAAAGAAAGAAAAGTCCTAATTGAAGAATCACTCAAATATATCGGCCCTGTTGGAGTGTGTCTGTGGTGTAATGGAGTGATCTGGAGGAAGGGCCCCTGCTGCTGCAACAGTGAGGGCCACTAAGGCCCCATAAAGGGCCAAACTTACGTGTGCACCTATTTAGTACAGGACTGTTCTCTTCATCTGAACTGTCTTCTGTGGGCAAACAGAGATGAGCACACACAGCTTTGCAAAATGAGACAACTCTATGTTAATGCTGCATTCACACACACACACACACACACACAGCTTTACAAGTAACAACATAAGCAAAAGAATCTATGATAACAGAATAGCAAGACACATACATTAAGTAAATACTCCTATGATAAAAGAGATGTGCATACTCAGCAATACTACAAAACACACACAAAGAAAGAATAAAACATTTGTTAGCAAGATCAGCAGAAGATAAAAACACAAAGCGCAGCGATGTAGTGAGAGACTCGAGCAGAAGGGAATGTGATGCATCTGAGCTCATGGTGAGAAAGCAGTTAGACTATAAAGAACAACTGAAGCTGATAACGTCAGAAACTTCAGCTCTGGTTGAGGGTTTAATACTTTCACACAGAGAACGGTTAGAAGCCAGATGAACTGTTGACCACAGAATTCAGTAATGACCTTACATTGTTTAGAACCAGTTAAACTTCAGGCAAATTAATGGAGTCTAATCTTAAAAGTTTCAGTATCATGAAGCCTGAATGTCACAGACAAATGTCTCGTTTTTTTTTTTTAACATTGTCCTCAGCATTCTTATTAACCAAGTACTTCTCAGTAATGTGAAAAAATAATTAAATATTATTGAATTATAAAGCACAGCCCAGCACAGCTGTAAAGTGCATTTGTACTGAAAATCAATGGGGTAAAAAATATTTATATAATTTCAGGACTAAATATTAGATATTATAAAATTTATTTTTAAATTACACATTTAATAATTAATTTCTGTTAATACAATTATATACATTTTTATAGTACATTATTATTTATTTTCTGTTTTTATTCTTGAATTATTTATTTACTTATTGCTGCATTTCTCTGTCCCATATGATAATATTGGTTTCTTTTTTTTATAGAGAATATTTCTTATTTAATTCATTATTTTTCCTTTTGAAATTGGAGAGAAATATTATCTGATTATATGACCATTTTCATGAGATTCAGCTGAATATATAATGCATTAAAATTTTATTTTTATGCATTATAATACATTGACAATGCCTTATATTTCAACTTGTAATCATTTACATGTTCTCAAGAATAACCACAGTTAAATTACATAATTTACATCCCTTATTAGAGAGTATAATGCATTATATCACATGATCAATCGTGAATTATTGGTTGTGCTGACATTTATTCATTGATGGGGTTGTAAAACTTAATGTATTATAACTGTGGTTATAATCAGCCTGTTTATGAAAATATAGATCAAATTACAATGTGCTCCTTGGAAAGCACTGATTTCTCTGATTCAAGTTGAACCCATTAAATCATTCAATAACTGTGTGTAATCAAAGACGACATGATAATTAATGAGTGAACATAAGAGGCACCTTGTTCTGTACTGCAGTGCCATTGGCTGAAATTGCGACCAATGAGAATGAAGCTCCTGGTGGTGCCAGGTGGTTGGCTGATGTGCTGGATGATTGACAGGGGGACATAGATGTCTCCCTGAGGACAGCTGGAGACACACACAGGAAACAGCTCATCGGTTTAAGCATAAACTGAACGGACAGAAACATCTGATGGTGCGTTGAACAGCTAAGCATCCTCTGCACATACAGAAGTCACTGATCACATCTGCAGTGACAGACACGTCTGGACCGCTCTGATGATACTGGGACGCACCTGGTTCTTTCAAACACTTTGACTGCCATGTCACCGGCCAGTGAGCCGACCAGATTGACCGTCTCTGTGAGGATGGAGGGCATGAGGAAATTATGCGAGGCTTCAGCTGAACAGTGCTGGATGGAAGGACAACCTGAGAGAGAAAATTATTTACTGCATATTTCATTAGGGGACTTTTTTTATCTGTCTAATCACTTTAAACTTCATTATTGTGTCTCTTTAATTATTTCTTCCCAAGTATTAAGAGTGTTGAAAGGTGAAACAAGCCTTTTTCATTTTCAAACGTCCCCTCTATAGTGCATTTAGAGTAAATGTTAAACTCAGGGAAATTCTACTTTGCACTTTTTCATAAGAAAATTAATTACAAATTGTGCACATACATACCAAATGGTATTAAAAAAAAATTCATTGGTATTTATACATTCATGAGTTGTTCCCAATACTGCTATTAGTTTTTCCAAAAGAGTTTTTAATTGGTTGTGTAAATGATTTGGTAATGGCATCTAAAATGTAAAAAATGTTTTAGAAATAAAAATGCTAAATATAATATAATATATACAGTGGGTACGGAAAGTATTCAGACCCCCTTCAATTTTTCACTCTTTGTTATATTGCAGCCATTTGCTAAAATCATTTAAGTTAATTTTTATTTAAGGGGGTCTGAATACTTTCCGTACCCACTGTATACTTAAAAAATAACAACTTCTAATTAAGTGAACTTAAAACCATTTTCAAATAAACCAATATATTTAAATGCCATATTTTTTATTATAATTATTGCAATATAAAAGTATATTTAAAAAATTTACTGTTAGGTGGGATTAATCACGATTGATTTCAGGAAGAAATGTGTGATTAATTAGTTCTATTTTTTAAACAATTGAGAGCACATATATATATATATTTCATTTTGACACTTAACATGATAACATTTAATATCATTGTGGTAATGACACCCGTGCTGGGCAACGATAAATAAATAATAATAAAAAAATCGTGATTAATCGCACGATTTTCAGTGATTAATCGCATTGTTATGCACAAAATTCAATAATGAATTCA
>NW_015539929.1:1027990-1029354 GCF_001515605.1 Sinocyclocheilus anshuiensis
GCCTTGATAATAACATTATAACAGGCACCTTCCGAGTAGAGACCTGCACGATCGCGGGACCCAACGCAGCAGAGTGCGGCGCGGGACAACACTAGATGGGCGAGTGCGGGTGCGGCCGGGTACAGACTCATGTGTGCGGGATGCGGGAGAATAAGGGTGTACTCACACTAGGCAATCTTAACCGTGCCCGAGCGTTTTTGACCCCCAAAGCCCAGTTCGTTCGACTAGTGTGATCGCTCCGGTTCGTTTAGCCGGCCCTGGCTCGGTTGGAAGAGGTGGGCCAGAGAGTGGTTCAGTTATATATAGATCAGTGAGTGTGAGTGCTAACTTCTGATACGTGCAGCATGATTGCGTGAACATTTCTGAGCGGCAAAAGTGATAGATCTGTAAAGCAATATATTGTGAGAGGTCCGTGTGTTACCACGTCCCAAATGACTCAAAATAATAAACCACAAATTTAACAACACGATTCACTCTACTGTGCTGAGCGAGAGCGCTTCTCTGCTGTCTTCACGTGCTATCGGAAACTTCCTATTTCCCACATATGAAGTATTTTTTTTTATTATATATACATACTCCAACAATTTCTTTAAAAAAAAAAAGAAATCATCTTCTTGCACAATATTCACATCATCATACATTATACCAAAATCCACCTGAGGGCTGATCAGACCTTTATTCCAGGACGTTACACATGCTTTAGTGCAGATTTGACTAAGTTTAACTTAAATAATCACCAAATAACCTTTATTACTTCATAGTAAATTCCACCAGAGCCATAACTCAGACGGAAGCATGTGTTTGTGGCGACTCACCCAGTCTGTTCATGAAGGTGACCCAGGGCAGGTACGTGGTCTGGTAGATGGGCTGAAGAGTGCCTGTATCACCTTCCTCCAGCTGGACTGCATGTCTCCTACAACAAACACATCCAGACACAGTTCCCACGAGTCAATACATGACTATAGGCCTGTTTAACATGGGTGGTTGAGGTCACTTCAGCATTTACGTCTGTAAACTTATTGTCATCTGAATCAGAAATGTTAGTGTTCTTTCACTGCCCACAACCGCATTATCTACTGTATGAATTATCTACTGTATCCTGACAAACACAAAGGCTGGGTGGTAATTTAATTACATCCAAATCGACATCTCAGAGACTGCCAGGAAGAACTGGCCCAATATCATTTGGAAATCTGATTATTCTGATACCATCTGATTTGCACAATAATGAGACGTTGGGTATTTGGCACAATGGAAGTGTGTTTCAATTTGAAAGCACAGAAGAAAGAGGACAAATTAAAACTGTGTTTTGAATATGTATGTTTAAGACTACGTTCTCTTGTTCTTTAGCAATTCATTAAAAT
>NW_015539929.1:1029458-1050184 GCF_001515605.1 Sinocyclocheilus anshuiensis
ACAGGTTTACATTATTTATCTATGTTTTTACATGCAACCAGACAGAAACTTTAATTTTAGCATTATTTATATGCTATTATTGTATTTAGCTTTTATTTCTAGAATTTCATTTCAATTTTAAGTTTAGTTTAACTTTTAGCAATTTTATGTGCTTTTGGCTTTTTTTTTTTTGTATTTTATTAAATAATTCTATTTAGCTTTAATTGATTTTTCAGTTAGTAAAACCTAAAAGTATTTTAATTTATTTTATTTCATTTAGTTGCCAAGGCAACATTCCTAATTTTATTTTAAAGTTTTCATCTAAAATGTTTACTTTATTTTATTTAAGCTTTATTAATGAAATTAATGAAAATATTTTTAATAGTTTTAGTTGTCGTCTCCTTTTTTTGTCTTATCATCTGAACATGTTCATTTTATCATGGAAACTTGTGCGAATGTTATTTTACAGACAGAAGCATGAGAAACAGCTATGTGTGTGTGTGTTTGTACCTCTGGGCCTGCTCTTGCTCGACTGCCATGGCTTTCTCATGGTTCCACTGCTGTTTGACGCTCTCCGTCTTGTGTCTCCGCCGGCTCACGCGACTGTCCTCGACACGCTCTGGTACGATGTCATCCGTCGTCTTCGGACTGCCAAGCTCAGAAGTCTCTGGTTTACTCTACCAAACACACACACACACACACACACACACATCATAAGACCGATAACTGGCAGCAGACCAGCAAACATAAAGCCCAATCATTCTCCAGCGTTTACGCTTCACTGAGTCCAGATCAACCGCATCATGCTGACCATCAATGCAGTTTTGGAGGCGTTGACAGTCATAATTAATGAGAGTAATTTGCTGTTAATGGAGACTGCACATGCTGAGTGAGCGCACGCACCAGCATTTCCCAGAAGCTGCGGCGCGTGGTTTTGCCGGTGGGTGTGGTGGACTCGGGCGTGCTGGTTCCAGCGGTCGGGGTGGAGCTGGGCACAGAACTCAGGCTGATGGGAGACGGGCTGCTCTTGAGCCCATGAGCTCCACTGGGCCGCCGAACGCTCTCCTTCACCTCCTTACTGTCAGACTGCAGGAGACTCAAGGCAACTACAGCCACACAACACACAAGATCAAAAACAAACAAAAGACTCTTCTGTTCACCAATGCTGCATTTATTTGATCAAAAATACAATAAAGAAACAGTAAAATTGTGAAATATTATTTCAATTTAAAATAACTGTTTTTCATGTGTATATATTGTAAAATGTAATTTATTTCTGTGATGTGCAGCTGAATTTCAGTATATATATATATATATATATATATTAACCGAAATCTTTTGTAATGTTAAAAAATGTCTTTACTGTCACTTTTGATCAATTTCACACATCCTTGCTGAATAAAAGGATTGATTTCTTAAAAAAAAAACAAAAAAAACTTAATCTTACTGATCCTAAAAATTCAAATAAATTTAAATTTTATTTTATAAAATTGTATACAATTAGAGAGTTTACTAATTAAAAATGAGAAATTGTAAAAAAAATTTTAAAAACATATCTAATTACAATGCCTACAAAACTTATTTCCAAATATTTAAGTAGACTCCTTCAGACAAGCAGATGTTTTATCATGTGAAACATAATTTTAGTGAGTTATATTTAATATCAGTTAGTGATTTTTTTCTTGTTCCAATGTTATTTTAGTATTATTGAGATATTATTACAGTATTATTGAGCTATTACAGAGATATTGTTGATATTTTATTATTATAGTATTATTGAGGTTATAGTTTCTATTAAAATTTTTAATCAAGTTTTTTTTTAAATATATTTTCTGTTTTCATTTTAATTTTAGTTTTAGAAATGTTGCTGTGTTTTTGTCATTTTTAGAAGTTTTTAATACACGTGTATATAGCTTTTATTCATTTTTATTTCAGTTTTAGTTTTAGATTTTTTAGTACATCAAGTTTAGGACAAAAAAAATGTCTTATTTTATTTCAAGCAAAGAAATTTGTTTTCCACTGGAAAACTGACAATATATTAAAACAAAAAACTATAAAGGCCCAGATATACTTCAAACGAAATCGAAGAACAAACTGAAATGACGTCATTTAGAACAAAATCAGGCCGAAACTAAGTTCGTTTTGGCAGTTCGAAACAGCTCACCAAAGTGAACTTTTTGGGGGAGTTCGTTTTGCCTCCTAAACACCTTTGAGCTACCATTGGTCCGTGGCGATTACGCAGTCGGTGGGTGTGTTCTGGAACTCCACCTTCTTTGACGTGCAATCCCCCCCTTTTTTTTTTGCCCTCAAACGAAGAACGAAAAATAACTTCTTTTGAAGTATATCAGGAGCTGTCAATCTCCAAAATGCATCATAACAGTAGTTCATACATTGCATACATTGCATGAGCTGCTCACCTGTGCTCTCGTCCCGCTGGGCGGCTGCAGGAAGGCAGAAGGTGTCCAGACACAACGGGTTCGGCAGCACGCGCATCTCCATGAGGATGTCGCAGAGGGCATGGCGTAGAGCCGCCCGGAGCCGGTCGGTCAGCTGCAGCGGGCTGATGTTACCCTGCTCCCACACGTCGAAGCGCACACACACGGCTGCACCTGCGCACAGGCGTCCCAGAGCTCACACACACCTCACACACCGCTACTGTTAACACTGTGTGTTTGCTAAAGCATCTCAACCTGAGCTCTGGCTGACGACAGTCGTCAAGGCCTCGAACTGGTCCGGCTGGAGGGAGATGCTGGAGACGTCTCCTCTGAGAGCCGGGCCGCTGCCGTCCTGAGCGGGAACCTGCAGCGCGCAGCCTTTAGCGTCCATGAACGACAGCGCGATGCAGGCGATACCTGGGGAGAGCAGAGTTAGAGGACAGCGTGATGGAGAACAGAACTAAACGAGCTCGACAGAACTGAATGAATGATGCAAACAATAACGCAAAACTCACATGAAAGCAATAAATTCTGCAAGAGATGCATGCTCATATGTCTCTTCAAACAAAGCCACTTCTACGCTCAAGGGGTTGATTTAAAACCAAAAGATTTTTTAACTGAAGGTCACATTAAATTGTTTTTTTATCTTCATTTACTTTGCTTCTTTTTCAAATGCCTTTTGTATACAAGTCTGATTACCCTCGACACAGCCTTGCAATCATACATTTTTGAAACTATAATCATTTTATTTAAAGCAACAGATTTTTTTTCTAAAGGTAATATTAAATATGTCTTTTATGTATTTAACATATTTATAAATTATGTTTCTTCTTTTTAAATAGATTTTATGTACAGATCCAATTATCCTTGATAAAAACACAACCTTTCAATCATAAAATATACAAAAAAAAAAAAAATTGAAACGATGATAAAAAAGTTAAATAAACCATTTCAATATTTATTATTTAAAAATGTATTTAATTTTTACAAAAACTATGCTGTCTTTTACAAAACATTTTTCCCCCAATGTTTTTTTTTCTCCCAAGTTATTAACTTGTTCACAAAAATAAATATATGTGAGAAGAACTAAATTAAAAAGAAATCCAATTAAATATCTGCGAAGAACATTCTTTCTTGGGTGTCATTTCTAATCAAGCTGTAGTTTATGCAAAAAGTATAAAAATGTCATTAAATTGTGTTTATTTAGGACATACAACTGCTAGCTATGAAAATACTGACTGATTCTATTCAAAACATGTCATTTCCATACAGAATATTATAAAGCACAATACAGCATTTGAGATGTGGTGAAAATGACATGGTCGTGGAAATGATCATGATTTGCAAAAACAAAGAGAAGACAAAAATGACAGAATTCCTCTGTAATTTTTCTGTATACAATGTTGGACATTGTTAATATGCAAATAAAATAAACAAATTAAGGCAGTTGACACTGACAGAGATTTTAAGAATAAACATAAGATGAAAAACTTCAAAGAAAAAATGAAATAAATAAATAAATGTTGCCTTGGCAATTAACTAAAATACAAATGACAAAAAACTAAAACTAAAAAAAAAGCTAAATAGAAATATTAAAAAAAGGACTAAAGGATATAAAATTAAAACTAAAATTAAACTCATATTAAAATTAATTTTTATCCCACTGTCAAAGCAAACATATAAAGTGTGTTTTAAGAGAGTTTATTTTCTGAAGGTCCACAAGGCTGAACATTCCCATACTTGTAGAAACACCCATATGCAGCCTTAAATTATCTAAACACAACGATATTTCAGAAAACAATGCCTCTACTTGAGTACGCACTCTCATAAATCCTTTAAATGGGTTTTTATGCTGTTGTATTGACTCGGTTATGCTGTTTACAGCATGAAGCCAGGAGGCCTTGGGAAGCCGCGGCTCTGATAAGCGCAGAAAGAGAGAGATTTCCATCATTAGATTGTCAGAGATCGATGGCGCCTTCGCTCCAGTGGTTGTGGCTATAAAAAAGCCTCGCAAACAGAATGGCGGTCGCATTAAAAGGCATTAGCAGCAAACAGTGGAGCGTGAGCGGGGATTTATCCAGCTGGTTGTATTAGCGCATGCCGTTAGCGGTTTGAGGCGTGATCGATGTGTGAGTGTGTGTGCCAGATTTCAGATACTAATGCACCGCACACAATCACCTGAGATAAATGTGCATCTGTGCTCTCACATGCTAAAGTGTGCATGCATTTTGCATTAATGTGGATGCATGCATGAAAGTGTGTGTTCAGTCTGAAACATAAGCTACATAAGTACATGAGCTTAAACGCTTCCATCCAAGCAAGCTCAATTTCATGCATGCCGTTTTTGAAATACGTCAGACTGCGATTCATAATGCAACGCAAGTACGTGTTGCTTTCATAGCAGTGCCAATCAATGATCGGCTTCTCAGCATCGTGGCCTCTCATCTAAGAACTCCATTTGCAGTGATCTTTTAAGTGCACTTGATGAGGTGTGATGTGGCGTGGCGTGACCCGCGCGGCCCCTGCGCTCCAGAGAGACTGCATGAGGACAGAGAGAAGGGCCCTTCAGTCTCTGCTGGACTCTGGAGCTTTAGACAGACAGATAGAGTGATCACGGAAGTCACGTTCTGATTTATAATGACGGCGGTCAGCGGCAGAGAGCGTGAATGAGATGATTTTACACTCTGAAGTGCCTGAATACAGACGATCTGATCCCTTATTATACACTGCACAAAATTATCATTTTATCTGTCCGTTGCAATGAGAGATGTTCAAAAAGGAGAATATACTTATGACAATGCATGCAATCTTACAGGAAAATACTCTTTTTTTTGTGAGTCACCTTAAATTTCTGTTGAAAAATCAGTAAAAGTGTCTGAATTACTTAATACAGCAAATAACCAAAATGTATTAATAAATAGTTTCTATGTTCATTTCTACATGCTACTGATGTGTTTTGTCGTTAAAAGTTATATACCTCAACATGGACCCTTTTCACAAGACTGTGATGACTCGTTTAACGGTCATCAGCATCGTAAATCCTCCAAAGTTTTTCATATTTGTATTTTTTTTTTAAATGTATGTACATCAATAAAACTATTCTCTGTATTTTATTACCTTTGCATCAAATTACAAAAAAAAACAAAAAAACTAGTTAACGCTAATGCAGCGTCTATGGGAGGGACGGTAAATTTGACATGGTTCTCTCTTCTGTTCTCTCAACTTCTTCCTTTTTTTGAAAGTCACGAAAAAACTATAGTGGAGTTCTTCTTTTGCTATTTGAGCAAATGGGAATGCAAAAAATATATTTGTGGTACTCTCCCATTCACTGCTCTTCAAGTTAACCCAACTATGGTGACTTCCGCTGCTGAGAAAACCGGAAATGTGAAAAAGGTCCATTAGCAATTTCATTATGTACTAACATGAATAATAAGCAACTAGATAAATGTAAAAAGAAAAAAACACTAAAATAAGCTGTCGTTAATGTTAGTTAATGCATTAACAAAACTTAAACAATGAGTACTACATTTGTTACAGTATTTATTAATATTTGTTAACATTAGTTAATGAAAATACAACTATTCTTTGTTAGTTCATGTTAGCTCGGGTCTTTTAAATGATATCAACAGATACAAATTATGATTTTAATAATGTATTAGTAAATGTTAATTTAACATGAATTAACAATAAAGAATATTTTTAAAGCTGTCAGCAATCTTAGTTAATGTTAACCAATGTGGTTAACTAATGTTGCTTAAAAGTGTTATCATTTTTTTTTCTAAGTTGCACACAATAATGTAAACGTTGTATGGTGTTACATGCAAAGATACACTTTTCATACAATAAATATTTCAAATGAACTATTAACAGCATTTTTTGCTTTTGTTCCTCTTTTTTTAAGTTGCATTGGATAAAAGCGTCTGCTAAATGCACATATGTAAATCTATAATGTGACTTTACAAAATAAAAAGAAAGGTTAATAATAACAATAAACTGAATTTATTTTCTGTGGTAATCAACATTATGCCATTTTTACTAAACCTGGAACTTCCCTTCAAAAGAAGTAAAGGATTTATCGATTCTCTCCAAATAAATATGTGTAAATGAGACACGCTTTAAATTCCCACTACAAGACACAGGATTTCAATTAGCAAATAATGCAACGCATACCATTTCCAACATGTACAGTAATGCCGATTAATATTCATTATAATTTGAAAGGCAGGAGGACCACGGTCACTTAGGACCATGCTGTATAATTAGATTTGTATAACATAAAACACCAAATGAAAGCAGAAGATGCGTGTAACACACATGCAGCGCATCTCATGCAGGTGTGAGCAGGATCTGCTTCAGGAAAAGCTCATCTCTACAACAAAACTGCCAAAGAAATGAAATCACTCAAGCTAGCGGCTTAATAAAAATTTTTCCCCACTGATTTCAACCCCTGAACACGTTTTTATTAGCATTTGAAAACTTGTGGGAACAACGAACAGTGACCAATGAGCTCCAATTCACACAGAGGAACTTACAGGCCCTATTGTCTCCAACTTCAATATGGATTGGTACTTCATAAACTTAATGGCACATACTGCAAATTATACCGCAAGATGTCAATTGTGGTCTTTGGTGATCGTTTACACAAT
This sequence comes from Sinocyclocheilus anshuiensis, assembly GCF_001515605.1. Lineage (NCBI taxonomy): Eukaryota > Metazoa > Chordata > Actinopteri > Cypriniformes > Cyprinidae > Sinocyclocheilus > Sinocyclocheilus anshuiensis. Next base: position 1,036,519 of record NW_015539929.1, read on the forward strand.
GCTCCTTTTCTCAGTAAGCTTCACACTGACAGACCGCAAAAATTAGTGTCAGAAGCTTTCAATATTAGGTTGGTATTTGGCCAGCTAGCATAAAGGAACAGTTCACCCAATCAAAAAACATACATTTAAAAGTAAAGTCCGTTTCTCTCACATCTCATTTGCATTCACCTGCATAGCGATGCAAACAATCTGTAATTAAAAAAGCAATACAGTTTAACATTCTGCAAATATCAGATTCAATTTCCATCAGATCCTTACAAAAAAAAGTTATAAAATGACTTCAAAAGACTTGGAATATAGTACACAGGTCAACTTCCTTCCTGTGATGCTTTTTATCATTTTGGGAGCCCTTTCAATTTCATTATTTGGAAAGCGCACCTCAGAGATCACGTTAAACTGCTTTTTTGTGTTCCACAGAAGAACAAAGGTGAGTTTGGGTGAGTAAATGATGACAGAGCTTTCATTTTTGGGTGATCTGTCCCGTTAAGCCATGATCACGTGACCATGCAGTACCACACTCAGCCAGTGGGGGCGCCACAGGACACACAGCACAACAGTGAAGAGGCTGGAGGCTCTTATACCTTGAAACTGAGAGGTTGGGAAGAGATTCTGAACAAGGTCCGACATTGTACCTGAGGCACAACAGACACCCACAGACAGAAATGATGAATGACAGACACCAACTCAATGATCAACCAATGAGCAGTGCTGGGGAGTGAAGAGTACGCTAACTTCAAGTTACAGCGTGCAATTTCTCTGCCACTAGCAGCACTTAATGAAACTACACTTTAAAACTAGCACTTTCAAGAAGCAAAATTCATGTGAGCAAATCTGTTTGTTAGGTTAATTTCAATTAACCAGCAAAAAAAAAAAAAAAAAAAATCACAGAATCAACTTGGCAATTAATGCTGCTTGCAAAACTCACTACACAATATTTGACTTTTTTTCTGGTCAAGTGATAAATAGTTAGCTAGATGCTACTGTTTATCACTACATTTTCAAACCTGCTCTATATAATTTATGGGGGTTGCTTTAAAAACCTCTCTGGTTTAAAAATCTAAAGATTTCAGACTAGAAATAAGATTAAATGTCATAAAAAAAATCATTTTGCATATAAATAACACCTATTTCTCTTTAAGCCCCAACAGCATATCAATTTCTGATTAACGTTGGAAGCTAATAATTAATAATTGTGAATTTTAATGTTCTAAATCAGTTTGTTCATTAAGAATAATGATAAAGGGTTACACTTTATTTTAAGGTGTCCTTGTTAGTGTAATTCTACATTTAAGTACTGAGTAATATTAATTAACTACATCTACTTACTATATGGTTAGGGTTAGGATTAGGGTTTGGCTTAAGGTAACTTGCATGTAATTATGCATAATTTATTGTTGTAATAATAGTAAGTACATGTAACATGTGTAACAAGGACACCTTAAAGTAAAGCGTTACCTGATAAAGTTAGCAAGGTTTACGAGGAGACAGATTTTGTGTAACTAAAGTGCATTTCTCATTATTCTCTTGTGGCAGCACAAAATGATAAAATACACAAATATATCATCAATTACACTTCTAATGCACATCCTCATTATGCTGAATAAGTGCTTAAAAGCTCTTTATCATTAAGTTAAAAAGAGGGAAAGAAATATAAAATTGCCCAGCATATCCATTTTTTGTTAGCAGTATATTAGTATTCAAGTTTGATACAGTAGTCAGTGTTAAAAAACGTTCTTTGTAACAGATGAATAGTGTTTTAAATAAATCAACAAAAATAAGCTTCACTGTCATCTAACAATCTGAAATTCTGAGTTACATTATCCTCCCCAACACTGCTGAGAGAGATGAAGATGATGAAAATGGAAGGAAAATTTAAAATTTAAATGAAACTCCAGTGTTGTTACTGTTAACTTAACCTAAAACTAAAACATTTCCTTTAATTGAAACAAAGCTGTAATTAAATGTTAAAATTAGATTAGAACTTTAAATAAAACATGTAAAAGACAATTAGAAATGTTGCCTTGGCAACTAACAAATGAAAAAGTACTAAAATTACAACTAAAACTGAACAAAAATAAATATAGCTAAATAGAAATATAAAAAAATCCTAATCAAAATAACAAAAGCACAAAACAAAATTACTAAAAAATAAAGTCAAATTAAAATGAAAACTAAAAAAATGTAAAAATAAAAGCTCATTAAAAATATCAATAATATTAGTAACAGTAAATTACTTGTAATTTATTTACTTAATTAATGTAATTGTGTAGTAGGGTATGTTTTGAGTCATACCAGGACATATGAAGGCTTGTGGGAAACTCAGACCCATTTCATACCCACACTGCACTGGTCGGGCTGATAATATTGAACATCTTGAATTGAATTGAATATTGAACATCTCACTAAAGTCCTGCCAACTGGCTGCCTTTCAAAACCCCGGAGGAGCTGCTAAGACCTCACAGGAGCTGATATTACTGATCCTGCATCAATGAACCCACAAGGAGACGATTCCAGGAGCCACAAAGCCCTTTATTTACATTCTGATGAAGTGCATGAGCAGTAATGGTGGAGAGCATCCTGTAATGTTCCTTTTAATAGCAGGGGCATTAGGAGATCTTCAGCAGCAGCTCTGGCAGGTATTTGGGTGGACTGTCAGTTCATTAGTGGTCGGGAAAGCGGGGAAGAGGAACCCTGTGGCTCCAGGCCGGAGCTGCTACTGCTTGCACTGTCTCCACCTGACAATAATCTCTCTGCAGTTTGGGATCAAGTCATATTAGGACCCTAAGAGGCTTGTTAAACACCCTTCACGTTAATGAGACAGACCTGAAGCTTCCCCTCCACAGCTCTTAAAATACTCAAACTTCCCACTTGTACTTTATATTTATAAACTCCACATGCACCCAAAGGAGTGTTAAAAAACTCGGTTTGAAATCCTGAAGGGGTCGGATGCAGATTTCAGAATTGATTTCAAATTAAATATCAGCTTTAAAGCCCAAAATCAAACTGTAACGTAACTTTGCACTTGAAGTTCTACGCCTATTTTTATTTACCCCCGACAGCATGTCAATTAAAGAATAATGGCAGAAGACGATTGTTATTAGTCATAATAGAACAACTTTTTTCAAAAATGATTTTTCACTATTATTTACAACAGGATCTGCATTTTAAGGCGTTTTAAATAAAAGATTTTTGCTATAAAAGACAACAACTTTGTGCATCAAAACCACTCATTTCCTGGCAAAAAACAAACAAAAAAAACCAACACGAAACAGAATTCAGCAACAGCTGAATGTAACGATTTGACAAAACAAATGTGTCAGTCTATGAGTAACAGCCACAAAATAAACTTCATTGCATAAAATAAGTATTATGAACTACGCAAAAAACATTTAGAACGTCTCCAGCACGTTTTATAATTACCCAACTCAAACATAGTTCCCCATGATATGCATGATATCACATCCGTCAAAAACTTGGCTGTCGGTTGAAATTTTAAAACTAAAATGGGCATCAATCACTTCACTGACTGCTTGCCGGCTAAGAAATAAATAATTATTGCCTTACTATTCATCTGTTTTCAAATCCACATTCTCAAAACTAAATTTAAATATCACAACATTGATGTCTGTCAAAAAATAACATGCACAATACACAGCAGTATTTACGAGAAGCCAGCAGAGGACCAGGGAGTACATACAATTCCTGAATAACCCATACTACTTGATGTTTGATTATGTCATCTCTTTCTAAGAAGAAGCAGAAAATGCCGGCCTGAGCAGATTCAACGTGCTGTCTGTCAGAGATGATAACGTACCTAATACAAGCTAGTATAAATTTGTTCTTTGTTCGCTGAAATTGAATCTGAATGATCGGGGAACTGAGTGAAATACTTCACACTGCATGCTAAAGAGAATAAATGCCAAATCAATTGAAAAACGCCAGGTTTTTGTACATGACATTTTGACGGACATTGTCTTTTATGCACAAACTTTGCAGAATTCACACTCTGATTCTGACAATTCTGATTTGAATATTTTCAATAATTTTCTATTCTTGACTGATCTTTTTTTTTCATAATTTTGGCAAAAGATGAACTGTTAAATGAGTGATCTTGAGTCATTATTTGTCATGTGAAATCAGACAGAAAAGTGATCTGCTTTTTAATCAGTGTAAAAGGCTGTTTCACACTGAGCACGATGCGAAAAAGCGAGGTGAATCGCGACGAACGTTGCTTTCACACCGAGCGCGAAACGATTAATCGCCTTCTGCTAATTCACGCCTGCACGCTAGGTGGCGCTGACCAGCAATGCATTTTTCCTCATGTAGCCTATGTATCTCGTATATGGCTTTTACATCGTCCACTGCTTAATATACAGCATTAAATTAAGATCAATAACTTTTGGTTCTTCATCAGAAACACAAACTATCCATAATGCTTACAAAATATAATTAAAGGTACAATTAGCATCAAGCTATATTTCAAAATGTATGTAATTAATGTTTTTGCTCAAACTCCACTTTAAACCATCATTGAGTGCTTGTAATAACTTCTGATTGTGATCTAAAATGGATTTTGATTCTATAATAGGCAGACATGCACTCTTTGTATGCTATAATGGACTGAACGCTACCTGCTTGTCATAAACATCCTTTATTGTTATAAAAATACCATGAGCTGCATTAAAACAAACAGAAAATATATCATATGAATATAAATATAAATATATCTCTATGTTCAGACACCAACGACATCTCAACATCCATATTCTTTGTATGTTGGTTGAAAGTCCTCTACTTCCGTGTTTTTACGCTCGTGCTCAATACAGTCTTCTGAGCTTTTAGTGCCACCGTGTCGACCTTTTAGGTAACAGCAGTTCCTCTGGCCACGTGATGTAATGCTCAAATCTGATTGGACGACCTGTGTTTTCGCTTTGCGAAACTGAAAAGATTCGTCTGAAAAGATTCGAAAACATTCGCATTTTTGGTGCGCAAATGTTTGCGGTCTATGTGGAAGCATCCATAGGAATCTGTTGTTTTATTCCAGAGCGTCATCGCATCTGATATTCATTTCGCTTTTCTGTGCTCAGTGTGGAAAGGCGTTAAAACAATACGCCACTGACTAGTCAGCAAATCTAGCAAGATGGAGAGAAACGACCAACATACTGACTGAAGAAAGAAATAGAACTCACTAAATAATTTCTGCAAAGTAAACAAGCAAAGTGTGTATAATTCAGGAGCTCAGGAGTGAGATTTAGAAGCTCGTAAATAAGTCACAGTGAGATGCAAATCAAACCTCAGAAAACAAGAGATGCAGATGATGAGTTAGGAGAATATAAGTCTCTTTACCTTTGCCTCCTGTGCCCTGGCCTCCAGGTTTATTGTACAGGTAGATGTCATGATCGGGCAGCTCGCTGCTCAAATGGAAGTAATGCTAACAAAAGTGAGAAACAAAGAAAATGGATTTATGGAGAATGATCATTTTAAAAAGTATTTATTTATTTATTTATTTTATATCTTCATAATAACTCTAGTTTCAAGTAGGAATGCACAATATATAGATTTTTCATTGTTACTGGTCTGATTAAGATGACACTGGAAAAAAACTAAACTGTTAAATGTTGATATATGCCAGTTTGCAAAAGGCTAAATACAGACATATTGTGATTATAATCACCTGTTTGCCATTATTCAAGAAACCACCATGATTATTGCGCACTTTAAATTCTAAATACATATTGGCTTCCAAAAAAAAGGGACATGTAAGCGACTACAGACATGCAATGAAGTGTGTGTTTTTGTCTTTCCTCCTGGTGCAGTAGTGCATTATGGGAGCTCTCTAAATGAACTCTCAGTGACCTGTTAAACCAAACCGCACTTACAGAGCACGAAAGTATAAACGCATTTGCAGAGCCCTACTGCGGTCATGCTTTATCTGTGGTGCTTCGCTTCGCACTCACATGGAAATATAAATGGCTTATTGCAAACCAATTTGTTTAATTTTCTGAATATTTACGTAATCAGCAATATTTTTGGGCAATGGATTTCATCAGACCATTTTAAAATGATTTGGGAAGGTGATTAAGACAAAAATATATTTCACTTGAAAAAAAAAAAACTATTTTTATATTTAAATGTTTTGGTGTGAATTTGCAGTTGTATTTTGCAACTCTATTTTTGTTTAAACCAGGCAAAATTTTTATTAAATTCAAATTTTGTAAATTTGTATAGATTTTTATTAAGAACCTACAACAGAGCTTCTTTGATTTAAACATGTGACCATCTCTATGAACAAAAAGCACAGGGAAAGTGGTCCGTCTGTCTGTCGGCCGGTACCTTAAAGTGGTGCTCCATGTTGCTGTCAGTGTATTTGGGGATGTGGAGGAAGATGAGGAGGTTCTGACGGAGGTAGTGAGCCACCGCCTGGATCCACGGCACACAGTACTGCGGCAGACAGAACACCATCACCTCCGTCGCCAGAGAGCTGGGAGGCTGAATGAACTGAGACAAAGAGGAAAAAATTACATGCAATAACCAAAAATCATCTCCACAGTCTATTATCCAACCATTAATTAATCTCAGACGACACACCCGCTGCCGCCCACAGAAGCAAAATTAGAAAAACAGAGACCAAGCCTTCAGATGCTTTGGTTCTGGATGCATTTCAGTGATATTTCAAAAAAATCTTCAATAAAGACTTCTAAACCAACTCGCTCTGAGATGAATCACAACATTAGAAGCTTTGATTCAAAGTATTTAAAAATCAGAAAAAAAGGCACCAATTTCACACAGCTTCAGAAGACTTGAAATACAGCCCATGAGTTGTATTTTATGATACTTTTATGTCAATTTTTTCCACAAATGTCTGTCTCTGCATAGGGTGGGCAAATATAATTAATCTTCTTAATCTGCACTGAACAACCTGTGGCGAAAGAACAAGTCTGTCACAGACAAAAGATAGTCAAAAAAGAGAAAGAGAAATCACCTCCACATCTGCAGGTGTCAGTTTGCAGTTTCTGACCAGCATGACCGTAATAATGTCCAGCGTGGCCTCGTCCAGACGCTTCCTCAAAACCTTCACCAGTTCATCAGAGATCTCTGGACCTGCCCATCACAGAGCATCATATCTCACTTCAAAATATGACACAATATGGAAGTACAATAGTTCACAGATCGCAAGCAGTTTCATTTTGACTTTAAGTCTCCCGAGCAGGTGCTGAAATCCCTCAGAGCTGCTCGCTAAACCCAGAAAAGTCCCAACCAATTATAAATATGCATTTAAAAACAAACTGATGAAAAGATTTCCCTGGCTACACTTTGGGAGTGAAGTAACACATTTGCATGAAAAGAAATGACTCCTGGCCCTGATAACAGCAGGATGAATGCAGAGCAACAGCGCCTCCTGCCAGCTGCTGATGATACTGCAGGTGATGCTGGAGAATCCTGAGAGTTTAACTCTGCTAAAAATCAATGCTGTTGTTTATTGGTGGCTTAAAAAATATTTTTTTGTGAAATAAATGCAATTTCATTGTTTATCTAAATATTTCTTGCATGCTCAACATACATCTCCCGACAAAACTTTGGGCGCACAGCTGAATTTACTGTATATACAGTAAAATGACATGAGAAATATATATACAAATATATATATATATATATATATATATATATATACACACACACACACACACACAGTGTTGGGGAAAGTATTTTTAAAAGTAATGCATTACTCCATTTAAAAAAGTAACTAATTGCATTACTTAGTTACTTTTTTATTTAAAGTAATGCATAACGTTACTTTTGTGATAGTTTTTGTCACCTGGGCTGGGCTTGCTTGTTTTTGTTTTATAACAAAAAACCCAAATGTTATATTTTTTGGCAACTGTAAAGGGCCTTTCACACCAAGTTAAATTAATAAGCCTCTTCCTCTGCACCTCACTCCCAGTTTCTCTAAACGCAGGGACAGGAGGGATGTCAGTTAATAAATGCCAAAACAAAGTAACTTGCATTACTTATATGAAAGAGTAACTCCGATATTTCATTGTAAATTTAAAAGTAATTCGCTACTTTACCAGTTACTTGAAAAAAGTAAGTCTTATAATTTTACCTTGCATTTGGATTTTTTCCTTCTTTCACCCAATTATAATGCATGGGCCTTTTACGCAATATTTGACAATAAAAATGACAATAATAAAAAATAAAACACACTTTACGGTGTAACATGTTTTAGTCACTATGTTGCATGTTAATATGTGTTATAATTTACTGTTCATCTTTCGGCTTCTCCCAATTAAGGGTCGCTACAGCAGATCACCCGTCTCCATTTTGCTCTGTCCTCTAATTTTCTTATTATTTTAAATTGTGCAAAATAGTCATAGCACAGAATATGATATATATAATATATAAGAGTCGATATGGGCTGATTTATTCAACATTTGTTCCCCAAAATTAAAAGGAAGGCAGAATTGTCAGCCGTTTACACATGACTCATTCTTGCTTTCATTCTCTGCTTTTTTTTTTTTTGATTTAGACGGATGTCCTTGGTCGTTGTGCTGTGTCTTGCTGCTTTTTCAACATATTGCACTATGAACGACACGTATTCAAGAAGCTGTGTAAAGTTTAAACTTCTAAAAACGCATCTTAAAGGTGCTGTAATGTAATTTTTTGACTGCAGTAATGCATAAAAATACCGAAATATGTTTGCAGATATTTAAGAAACATGCTTGATATTTAAGATCACATACTTGTTTTTCTGAAAAACTATGCTACAGCCGGTTATTCCACTTTGAAATGTACATTGTGTCAGAATGTCTGTTTTTGTTTTGGTCTGTGTGATTCTGCCCACTGCCAATTTACCCAATAGTATTCGACACCCAGGTTTGCCAGGTTGCAGAAAACCCAGCGTACTGCAGCCATGGAATCCAACAAATGAACTGGGTTAGAGATCGCAGATTCTTAAAAGCCTTGGCATCAATCAAAAAATCTTTATGACCAGAGAAATATTAAAATGCAGATAAATCAACTCATCAACTTACAGTGTAAGGCTCATCACCTTCTGTTGTCAGTAGCGCTTGTTCCTGTTGTGTGACTTAAATCTGGCAACCCGCATAAGCATTGAGTCTGAGGAGGAGGGGGCGGGAGAAACAACTCTGCAATGGATGTGGACTGCAGTACCCATGTCAACCTCTAGCTGTCGATATTACAAACTGCACCTTTAAGATCTCTGCGCTCTATTATATTGAGTTGCGCTATATTCAGCTGCTTACAAATGCAAGAATTGGTCTGAACTTAATGGTTCCTTATTCGTTTCTGTTTCAGTAAGTGTGGCTGGTGTAGTGGTGTAACATCCCTCACAGAAACCAATGCACTTCATTCATCTTTTTTTTCATCATGGTACTGTGAGAAACATTTATCCATCTCTCTCTCTCACCTGCAGTCCCTACGCCATGCACCTGCAGCAAAATGTGTTTGTCCACCAGTCCAACCGGCCTTGAGCCTTCCAGAGAAGAGCGTGATGCCTGTGAACATGATACATGTCATCACACACTCACATAAAACATAACACACATCACATCGGGCTCACGGGAGCACGTTCTACGCCTGCTTTTCAGGCTATAAACACATAATTGCTCACATTTCCCATTTCTATAACTCGTCCCGTCAGGATGAAGCTCATAAATGGTGTAAACACAAGGACAAGTCACTCTGGAAGGCGATCTGAGCCCTAATGGCTCCTGAGGGCTCTGGTTTCCTAAAGCGTAATGAGAAGTGACAGTATGTGAATGTTACCGTGAGGTCCTCAGAGCCCAGCGGCTCCTGGCTGCGGGCCAGACCGACAGAGCGCGACACGTGCACGTTTCCATCCAAATCACTGTACTTCCCTGCCTGAGACGTCTCGGAGAGTCTGTGGAGACGGACATAAGGGACGAGGAGGTCAAGAACATGAAAAGAATTCAAATACATTCTAGCGAGACTGGAGAAGAGAAGCCACAGATGGAGAAATTAAAGAAATATTATAGTGGCAGACAGATATGAAACACATTTTCTGCTTTCAATAATTTCTGAGTGACCTACAAGTAAATATTGTGCAAAAAATATTTGTTGGGTATGGTAATAATAAATATTTGTGAATGTGTATACATATAAATTATAATGTGCCTGTGTAGACATTATATCAGTCGTCGAGATTTAGTGAAGTTCCTTTGAAATAGCAGCTTAATGAACTTAACTACAAGGGTCTAATTAAATTGAGGATGATTAAGAGAACAAGATCTTTTTAAAGGAGATGATGACAGAATTTATTTGGCAATCAGACCTGGATTTATCTTGCACAAAACAATAAGGATCGGGTGATAAAACAATGAATTAGGTAATAAATCTACAAATAAAAGAAACAAAAACCAGATAACACTATTGATTAAAAATTTGGGTTAGTAAATTATAATTTTTTTTTAAATAAATTCATACTTTCAGTTAAAAAAAGGGTGAAATTCAGTTCATGCACACCCTGGGAATTGAACCCCTGACATTGGTGTTGGAAGCAACTCTTGTTTACTCTGCTCCTCAGATACCAGCATCATTCACTGAAAAGCTCATATTGGTCAATAATATGAAGAAACGCCGAGCTTGTGACTCACCGGAGGTAGAACACAGATTTGGTGGTGCGCTCCTGATAAACAAACATGTTTTTGCGGTTTACCACACAGAAAGCGTTTAGAACGGAGCGCAGAGCCTGGATAGCTGAAAGGACCAGAGAAAATACAAGCTTAGCAGTTTTTCAAAGTTAAAACATGTTTCCATGAGGAGCCACCTGATTGGTCCGATGTGGTGTCACTCACCCCGGGACACGCCCATGTTGGGCCCCATTTTGAGGCGTGGGTGAATGTAAATAACGGTGCTCCAGACCACGTCACAGGCGAAGTAACCCGGGATGAACTGCATGGTGGCGGCAAGATAGTCCCGCGGCTGATAGCTCTCATCTGCATTGTAGTCTGAGACGGAAAAAAGGTATAATTATGGGGATAAGAGTTTCATTTTAGCAACTTCATAACAAAAGGGAGATTAGCAGGATTAGCTGAACTCAACAGAGCACCTCAAGTTGTACGATACAGATGAAGCATTTGAGCTTTCATCTCGGTGGTCGACCGGATCCAATTCATTTGCACAGTCTGAGGCAGAACGATGAGGACATTAGTGCGCTAATTCACGCTAAACAGCAGTTATAAAATTTTAGTCAATGAGGCGAGTGCTCAGACTCATACTGCTGTCTCATTATCACCACCCTTGAATTGACCTTCCCGATGGGTTTTTGAGTGGGAGTCTGTGTTTGTTTGCATTAGTGTAGATCGTGCTGCATTTTACAGCAGCTTCATCAGGTTTTATTAAATCTGTACTGCATATCAAGAGTGCAACAATATCAGCAGTTTTCATTTAAACACAGCCATCCGCACGGTGTGGGTCTGGCTGAGCACAGGGCTGCACAATTCATTCAAATAAAACTGAAATCAAGATATGGCTTTGTGCTTTTATCAAAGATGCTCAAGTCAAGTCAAGTCTGCTTTATTGTCAATTCTTCCACATGTACAGCACATACACACAGAGAATTGAAATTGCGTTACTCTCAGACCCTTGGTGCATACAGATAACACTAACAGTAGAACATAAATACAGATATACAGATTAAATATAAAATACAACTATACAAATATACAAATATGGTCAAATGTAAAAAAAATATATAAAAAAAAATACATATAAAGCAGCACACGGCAGATAGAGTGCAAACCAGTGAAGTAAACAACAGTGCAGATATAATTATGCTGCACTTTAATTAAAAAGACTGCAAAAATGATTTTCATCTTGTTTTCCAGTACAAATATATAAATATTCTTAAATCAGTTAACATAAGATACTAAGTCTCGTGCATCTTCTGCATCAAAATTAAGCAAGTTTTAATGCCTAAAACAATAGCCAATGGGATCAGAAAAATCCAACTGATTTAAGTTCGTGTTTTTTTTTGTGTTTTTTTTTTTTTTTATATGATTGGCAGATAGCTTTTCTTGTTTTAAGCAAAAACTTACTTAAATTTTATTTTGATAAGAATGTTTATATATTTGTGCTGAAAAAAAATATATTTTTTGCAATGCAAGAGTTCGGGTCTTGTCTTGGGTCAATGTGTTTCGAGATATATAATCAGAAACGCTTTTAACCAGCTAAAATAATTTCCTTATTTTCAAACATTAAAACATCAAGCTTTTAAAGCAGCAATAAATATTGCAACATTCACTGCTGTACTGTCAAATAAATTATTTTACAAATATTTTAAATATTAGATTTTTTATTTTGCAGTAAAATAGTACAATCTTAATATTTCTTATTTCTTATCTTGATATATTTCCAAAATTTTTTTTTGCCAAATCTGCTTTTTTTTAATTGCGTTTTAAAACTTGCAAATCACAATTTTATCAGAGCGATAAAAAATATAACTAAATAAGTAATTAAATACATACATACAATCTCAATTAGATAATTGACTCTGGCATGTGCATGGATCTGGAGCAATAAGAGTGAAAGAGATTAATATTTCATGCATATATGTTTTATTTAGTCATTAGAAATAGTAACTCACAGCTATTTAACTTTTAACCTTCAGCATCAGTTTTATTTAGTAAAAATCAGTATGGGCTACTCTCCCATCTCATTTGGCATTAAAGACTCCAAATGTGTGATGAAATTAAAAGGAAATGGAAAAGCAAAGCAGACTGAGCTGGAACGTTTGGTTCCATAAGTATGCTTTTTATAGATGAAGATTAATATTTTCGGACAGATTTAGGCCTAGCTATTTTTAAATACGAAAAAACATGCCTACAAGTGATTAAAAGAAAATCGTCACTTCCTGTCAAGGAGGTTGCGACCCCTGCTCTGGCATGCATATGGCTGCTGCTTGCAGAAAGAGTGTGTGTCAGTCATTCGGCGGTGGCATTAAGTACTGTACCGTCTGAGTTGGTCATCCTGGGCCTGTAGAGCGACTCGTGCTTCCAGATGTCCTCTTCGCTCTCAGCCACTAAGAGAGAGTGGCACACGCGACTGTCATGCAAGTCCTGCAGTAGGAGGCGCTGTGGAGAAAGTCAAGGGAGGTTAAACAGTAGAAAAGTGGAAAGCAGCGGTTAAGGATCTGAGGCGATGGCCCGGAGATAGTGGGTCTTTCTGAGCAGAATGAGCTGCAAAATGGACCAGACTTCATGCTGAGAGTGAAAAGGCTGTTCTTTACCTGGTTGACTATTCGGCACATTTCTCCAATCCTCCTCACCACCAGCTGATGAAGACGCAGGTACTCTGGGATCTCCTCCTCTTCCTCCTCCTCTTTCTCTCTGTTAAAACTCCTGCCAACACAACGCTCAAGATTCACAACACTACAAATTGTTTTAACATTCTCAGCTGGAAAATGCAAAACTCAGTTTTGTTTGCATGTCTGGGGAAAAGCGTTTGCAATTTCAGCACTACAAACAGACAAGCTGCTCATTTGTATGCTTCATGTATTTAGAACACAACTGAACACAAAAACTCATTTATAGGCATAAAACTTACAAAAACATGAGGCATATTTCCACGAATGGGTAACTAAACTCTTTCCATAAATTACAGATTTTTTTTTCCTCATAATAATTTT
>NW_015539929.1:1050366-1051238 GCF_001515605.1 Sinocyclocheilus anshuiensis
ACATACCTTATATTTTTGGTATACCCTCCTTACCAAAACAACAATCATCCATGTCCACAAAAACTATGAGACTATCTTTCTTACATTGCGATGTTAATCGAGCCTTAAAAAGGTCTACCAGCCAATTCTTTCACTTGCTGATTTTTGCTTTTTGCTTGCATTTGGCGCTTTCTGAATGTGAATTTTATAACCTGAGTGTGTCTCTGGAGCAGTACCTGGCATGAGAGAAAACCTCCACTCTGTCCTGATGAATTCTGATGATGAGCCAGAAATCAGGCATGAGCGGCCTCTGTCTCTCCTGCTCATTCATAGTGGGTCCGTCGCACTCAGAATCACTGCTGCCTCCATCATAACCTGACACACACACAGCAGAGAGCAGAGGGACCATGAGGAATGATGACTGTGATGTTTAATCATTCTGTGTTGTGTGAAGCCTCACCCAGCATGTCTGAGTCCAGGCTGCCCTGACTGGAGACGACGTGTAAAATATAATGTAAAATAAAATGTTTTATTTATATATGCATATTTTAAATAATATTATAATATTGTATAATAATGTGATTTAAATTAATAAATGAATAATTATCAAATAACATTTCATTATTTGTATTTCATTATTTATAATTCATTATTTGTATAAGTAAAATAAATGGTTTTTGACCATTTTACATTTTATAAATTTTAAATTATATTTATATGTGTGTGTGTATTATATATTATATAATGTTAAAAAAATCAATTTTAAAGTATTATTTATAAAATAATTATTTATAAAGCAATATTTTATAAAATAAATAATTTAATTAATTAATAAGTATATAATAATATCAAATAATCAATACATATACATATATATATATATATATATATAT
>NW_015539929.1:1051286-1060066 GCF_001515605.1 Sinocyclocheilus anshuiensis
GACGCTCTGAACTCGACTGGGCCGCAGTTTCCCACTGCCTGAAAGCAACAGGAATTCAAAGCCGCTTAGAATAAATAGTATGAGCTTTATTATTAGAGTCTAACAAACAAACAAAATCACTGCACCAGAAAACATCCAAAAAGTCGACATGTGTAAGCCACAATAATCCAAAGAGGCAAAAGAAATAATCACATGATCCAAAATCTTTTTTTTTTTTGATCATGTGACATATTCAACTGTTATCGATCTCTGTTTTAAAGGAATAGTTCACCCCAAAAAAAAACTGCTAAAAATGTCCTCACCTTTAGGTCATCCAAGATGTAGATGAGTTTGTTTCTTCATCAGATTTGGAGAAATATAGCATTACATCACTTGCTCACCAATGGATGCTCTGCAGTGAATGGGTGCCGTCAGAATGAGAGTTTAAACAGCTGATAAAAACATCACAATAATCCACAAGTAATCCACACCAGTTCATCAGTTAACGTCTTGTGAAGCCAAAAGAAACAAATCCATAATTAAGACTTTTTAACTTCAGACTTCTGGCCAAAATCCATAATAATGCTTCCTCCAATGAAAAAGTTCATCCCCTGTTGTCTCTCACATCGAAATCCACCCACATATTTGTTAAGATCTGTTTTGGCTTCTAAACGGTGTTTTGATCTGTGCAGATTTCTTTCTTGATTCAGACCAGACCACTTTTTCACTGGAGGAAGTGTTATTATAGATAGAGGACTCAAGCAATGGTTTGAAGTTAAAAACATCTTAATGATGGATTTGTTTTTTACAAACACGCAGCTTTTGGCTTCTCAAGATGTTAACTGATGGACTGGAGTGGTGTGGATTACTTGTGATGTTTTTATCAGCTGTTTGGACTCTCATTCTGACGGCACCCATTCACTGCAGAGCATCCATCGGTGAGCAAGGGATGAAATGCTACATTTCTCCAAATCTGATGAACAAACAAACTCATCTACATCTTGGATGGCCTGAGGGAGAGGACATTTTCAGCAGATTTTTATTTTTGGTTAAACTATTCCTCTTGCACATGGCATTGTAATTGGCATTGAAATACTTCTTTGTTGTCTTTTTCATCCTCATAGTATGCAGGCTTTTTTTGCAACTTTTCACCTAATTAGAGTCCAGTGTTGGGAAGGTTACTTTGGAAATATAATAGGTTACAGATTACGAGTTACCCTATTTAAAATGTAATAAGTAGTGTAACTATTTAAATTACTTTATTAAAGTAATGTAACTGATTGCATTTGATTACTTTTTGATTAGGCTACTTTTCAAAATTCAAATTTCTAAATTTTTTCTTCATTTTTCTAAACCGTTAATAATTTTCAAACATGTAAAGCAGGCAGGGTTAACCTTACAGTAGTACTCAACACTGATTACTGACAGAATTTCAAAATCCTTCATCTCTTGAATTAAGATAATAATAATTTAATTTTAAAGCACAGCCACCACAAAATCAGACTTTAGCACCTCTTTTTACTTTGAGATTGTTCTGAGGTAAAATATTCTTTAGTTTGGGTTAAACAAATCAATTTTGCTTGGTTGGAACAGCAGCTACGCTAATGACACACTATTTTCCTAATTAATGCTGTTCAGTTGCTTTGACACAATCTGTATTGTTAAAAGCGCTATATAAATAAAGGTGACTTGACTTGACTTGACTTAAAATACAGATTTGAAATCATAACAAAATATATAGTTTTATAGCTATGATACTGTTTTTGAAATCAAATCTTTGCACAGACAGGACAGGAAACACTGGCATCTAACAATAAAAAACATTTAATTTAAAAATAAAGCATATACACAAGCCTAAACTCCTGAAACATTGGTGTCTCATATTTTAAAGCAGTCAATGTAATTTTGGAAAGAAATCACTCAAATCTGTTTGTGTGTGAAAATATTCAGTTGTAACCTTCTTTGTAATCGTTAACATTTTCACAAGTAACTGTAATTTAATTACACATTTTTTTCCACAGTAACTGTAACAGATTGGTTACATTTATTTTGTAATTAAATGACGTAATTCTGTTACATGTAACCAGTTACTCCCCAACACTGTCAGAGTCTAACAGTTTGCACTGGCTGCCAATAGCCGCTCGCATCAAATTCAAGGTACTGGTGTTTGCTTACAAGACAACCACTGGGACTGCACCAATATGTGACCCTGGAGCACAAAACCAGTCTTAAGTCGCTGGGGTATATTTGTAGCAATAGCCAAAAATACATTGTATGGGTCAAAATTATCGATTTTTCTTTTATGCCAAAAATCATTAGGATATTAAGTAAAGATCATGTTCCATGAAGATATTTTGTACATTTCCTACCGTAAATATATCAAAACTTAATTTTTGATTAGTAACGTGATTGCTAAGGACTTTATTTGGACAACTTTAAAGGCAATTTTCTCAATATTTAGATTTTTTTGCACCCTCAGATTCCAGATTTTCAAATAGTTGTATCTCAGCCAAACATTGTCCTATCCTAACAAACCATACATCAGTGGAAAGCTTATTTATTCAGCTTTCAGATGATCTATAAGTCTCAATTTCGAAAAATTGACACTTAAGACTGGTTTTGTGGTCCAGGGTCACATATACCTAAACTCGCTAGTTCAGACTTATGTGCCCTCCAGAAGCTTGCGCTCTGCAAGTGAACGCCGCCTCGTGGTGCCATCCCAAAGAGGCACAGAATCACTCTCACTGACCTTTTTCTGGACTGTCTGGAATGCCCTGCCTATATCTCAATTCGATCAGCTGAGTCCTTTAGCCATTTTCAAAAAATGTCTAAATACGCATATTTTTCGCCAGCACCTGACCAATTAATACTAGCACTTACCTATTCTATTCTATTCGTTTTAGTCTAATTTATTTATTTAAAAAAAAAAACTTGCAATGTGTAATGTGTTAGACTAACTGAGATTTGTCACAGCACTTGTATACTGTTACTCTCTTGTTGCTCTGATTGCTGCTATTGTTCTCCTCATCTGCTAAATGACTACATGTAAATGTGAGTTCACAAGCAGCATCTCAGTACAGTCGGATGAGGTGGGTTTCTCGTGACACTCACTGTGTGTGGTGGACTGCACGGACTCGGCCAGGCTGGCGGCGGAGGGGGTTTTGGGAGGCGACGTGTGATCAGATGAGCGCTCGGTGCTGCTGCTGCCCGCCTGCAGGTGAGCGTCACTCTGAGGTCGAGTCTCCTCCGCGTCGGCCTGTTTGAGCTGCCCGGGGTCAGAGGTCTCGGAGAGAGACTCGCTGGCTGAATCAGCTGCAGCAGGCCGCGTGTCCTCATCAGCCCTCTGCACTTCTCCACACTCCACCAGCTGTGGGAAAAAACAGAGGAATCATATTCCAGATGACAGCAAGTCAACTTTGTTAAATCTGAGTGTTACATACATTTACTTAAACCACACTTTATTTTAAAGTTAATGTGATAACTTCATCATTAAACAAATGCAATGCATTTCTTCAGGTATGGTTTCAAAGATTGTTGATAACTACCTCAGTGTCGGGCTCTTTTTTCTTGGACTCTGCTTCTCTGTTTGCTGATGCTCTGGCTCCGTCCTCCACCTCAGGACACAGGCTGCTCTGCCGAGACACTGTTCCTGCAGCCGTTAAGTACTGAGCAGTGATGTTAGACAGCTGTGTCACGGCCTGAAGCCTGTGAGACTGCTGGCGACTCAGTGAGACGTAGTGGAAGTTGTGCTGCTCGGCGTTCAGCAGGTAACCAGGAAGCGATAACCTCTTGAACTCCTGCAGCGAGGAAGCAGAGACGTGTTATTAAACAGCAGGGCAGAACATGATCTCGTTTCTGACCTTTCCTGGAGAGTCTTATCACCAATAATAGAGGTCATCGCATGAGTTCAAACCTCTTGAAACTTTTCCAGCGACTGCTCGGGACCAAATACGAACTGCAAGGGAACGAGCTCACAGTGGCACTGCGGGCGGCCGCTGGAGCGACACACGTGCTCCGACACTTTCTGCAGCGTGGAGGAGCTGATAACAGACGAGTGCCGCAGAGCGGAGACTATCTCATCCTCCAACAGCCAATGGATCTGAAACCGGTCACAGACAGGGTTATGATCAGTGTTGGGGGTAACGCATTACAAGTAACGCGAGTTACGTAATCAGATTACTTTTTTCAAGTAACTAGTAAAGTAACGCATTACTTTTTAATTTACAAGAGAATATCTGAGTTACTTTTTCAAATAAGTAACGCAAGTTAATTTTTTTCCAATTTATTGATTGACAACTCTCCTGTCCCCAGGTTTAGAGAAATCAGAAGATGTCATTGTAGTTCTAGAATAAATATGAATATGCATTAATTCATCTCACTCACAAAAAACAAAAAAAAACTAATTCAGTATTCCTCAAAATTAATAAAAATAATGGAACTCAGAATATGATGCAAACCTGCAATAATTAAATGTTAAACAACACAAATATCCTTTATGTATTTACTTAATGATTTTTGGCATAAAAGAAAAATCTATAATTTTGACTCATACAAAGTTTTGTTGGCTATTGCTACAAATATCCTCGTGCAACTTAAGACTGCTTTTGTGCTCCAGGGTCACATATAGTACTGTATATATTATTGTTTATTTTTATAAATGTATAATACATTATATATTATAACAAAAACTAAAACTAAACTAAAACCATAAAAAAAAATCTTAAGTAAAATACATGTAATAAAATTATAAAAATATATATATTTTATTTCAGTTAGGTAACATCTCTAATTATTGTTTAGTTTTAGTATGAAAATAACTAAAACTGAAAAAAAAAATTACTAAAAACAATAGACATATATAAAAAAACACTAATAAAATGACAAAAACAGAACAAAATGACTACTAAAATTTAAACTGAAAATGTAAAATGTAAAAAACAAAAACTAATTCAAAGTATTAATGAAAACTAATAGATTATTAATGATACTAAAGTAACACTCGTCAGAGACAGACAAAAACAATATCTTAAACAGAGAGATCCTCCTTTTGCAATAATAAACAGTCTGAACTTTCATGCATATTTCATATACTGTGCTTTCATTACTGGATCAATGTTAAATAATTGGGTAACACCTTACGATAAGGTTCCATTTGTTACCATTAACTACATTATTTATCATTTAGTTAATTCATCATTTATGAATTAACAATGTAACTTTATACTTTATTACAAGCATTAATTAATCATTGCTAAATGCAACATTTACCAATGCATTGTTAAAATGAAAAGTTGAATCTGGAAATATTATTTAATGGAACTGAGCTAACATGAACTAATAATAAATGTGACCCTGCAGCACAAAAGCAGTCTTAAGTCACTGGGGTATATTTGTAGCAATAGCCAACAATACATTGTATGGGTCAAAATTATCGATTTTTCTTCTATGCCAAAAATCATTAGGATATTAAGTAAAGATCATGTTCCATGAAGATATTTTTTTAATTACCTACCATAAATATATTAAAACTTAATTTTTGATTAGTAATATGCATTGCTAAGAACTTCATTTGGACAACTTTAAAGATGATTTTCTCAATATTTTGATTTTTTTGTACCCTCAGATACCAGATTTTCAAATAGTTGTATCTCAGCCAATACAAACCATACATCAATGGAAAGCTTATTTATTCAGCTTTCAGATGATGTACAAATCTAAATTTCGAAAAATTGACCCTTATGACTGGTTTTGTGGTCCAGGGTCACAAATAGTTGTATTTTTATTAACTAATATTAATAAATACTACAACAAATGTATTTCTCACTGTTAGTTAACGTTAGCAAAGAATGACTAATTATTTAACAATGTAATAATTTTACATAATTTAAAATTATAATATTAAATAAAAAAAACACTTATTTTCATTTCATTTGCACTCTCACCTCATCCATAGTGGCTAAAACAGCCATTTTGTGTGGAATAGGAAGTTTGGACAGGGGATCTCCAGACATACTGCAGAAGACGACAAAATAAAAAGTTATTACTGAAGATATTTGGCAACAGATGATGTCTGCTGAGCTCCGAACGCTCACCTTTCCACACCGACCCCGCGCAGGCCGTCCAGATTAGCCATGATCTCCTCGTCAGAGCGATAGGACATGTACAGAGAAAAATCAGGATCACTCTAGCTGGAGCCACGCTGTTTGATTCTTTCCCAAATCTAGGACGCTTCACAATCACT
The DNA here is from genome assembly GCF_001515605.1 of Sinocyclocheilus anshuiensis. Lineage (NCBI taxonomy): Eukaryota > Metazoa > Chordata > Actinopteri > Cypriniformes > Cyprinidae > Sinocyclocheilus > Sinocyclocheilus anshuiensis. Next base: position 1,057,507 of record NW_015539929.1, read on the forward strand.
GACCTGTTGTGGTGGAAGTCAGGAGTCATGACCTCGATCTCCAGAGGTAACGTGAGCACGAAGATATCAAGAGTGACAGACAACTCGTTCAGATCCACCGACTGAAGACTCTCAGCGTTCTCAAGACTGGTAATGACTTCACCTGTATATATAAACATTTTTTTTTAATATTTTCTAACATCACTGAAAATACATGAACCAGGTTAAAACTAACCAGAGGGATGAAACTCAATATATATGGTTTAATCCCTTTTAACCAATGAATTTCCATGATTTTTCTTGAGTTGTTAGTTATATTATTATTATATTATAGAATTTATTCATATTTTAAATTAACATTTATTTTTATATTTTCAGTTTTTATTTTAGTTTACAGTGCTTTTGACATTTGTATTAGTTTTTTATTTTTCTATTAAAGCTTTTATTTATTTATTTTCATCTGAGTTGAGGTTTTGGTATTTTTCAGAACTTTAACTTATTTTATCTCAATTAGTTGCCCATGTAACATTTTCCTGTCTCTTTTTTTAAGTTCAACATTTTCATCTAATTTTCATTTCAGCTTAATTTAAATTAATTAAATACACTTTTAGTTTTAGATTTATTTTTAGAAAAACAATTAAGTTTTATCGATAACAACACTGTTGATCAGGATTTTGATGTGCCATATTCTCATAAATATTTAGCCAATCCTTGAACTAAATACATTTAAATGGTTAATGTCTTATTTTTAAATGATTACGTTACATTCACAACCAAAACCTTCATGCCTTTTCCAGGTCACGACCATAACCTGACCATAAGACCACCTACATTTACATATGTATTTATGTATATATGTATTTAACAAATTATGATGAAAAAAAAATGGCCATGAGAAACAAAATGATACATTTTTTGGTCAAGAAATCTTGACTGACGCTGTTAGTGGACTTAAGGGAAAAAACTAAATGCAACAGAAGTATAGAATATGACTCTGTTAAATGGCTGCAAGCACACAGAGTACAAAGCAGCTTTAGTCAGCAGTGTGTTCAGTGTCTCACCCAGACAGGTTGGCAGTGTTTGTGTGGGCATGGAGCCATGGCAGCTCTTCATGTTGACGGAGCAGGTGAGGTGCACAAACAGAGGCGGCATCTCCGGCTGCGGACCCTCCACCTCCAGCAGAGAGTCTCCGTCCAGAATACTGAAGGAGTCCTCGTCCTGGTTCACCGTGTTGGAGTCCGACGGAGACTCGCCTTCACCTGCTCCCTGTCCTCCAGCCTCCGCTCTGCCATTCCCACAATCCTGATACTCCACCTCCAGATCTGTGTCACTCTCCGTCACGATGCAGCAGCCCGACACGTTCTCTGTGCATACGCAAAGGATAAATACGGATATGCATGTTTTAATATTCTTCGAGTTTGCTAACAAATTCACATAAACTTAACAAATTTTATAAACTAAACTCTGCTGCTGTCTTGTCTTTTCTGCTCTACTAGTTTGAGATTTGTATGCTATGTATATGAGGTTGTTTGGTTTAGTAATGATTGAATGATTAGGGCTACTGTTACTTGTCTGTATGCTTACATTATCTTTGCATGTATACTGAGATGATATTATTGATACATTGTTATTTTGTTGACAGTTGGATTGTGGGTGTATGAGTGAGCTGGTATTGATTTGTTGGTTCTATGTATAGTATAACTTTTAAGCGGATTGTTTTTTTTTTAAGGAATAGTGTGAATGTTATATGTATTTTGGAGTATGTAAGTATTATGTATTGATTAATTCTTTATATTTTTAGGGTGACAATATTACCAACAGTCCAGGGACTGCACACTGGCCTTCTGGCTAATTCTGGCACATTGTACATTTATGTATTATTGATGTGCATTGTCCCTGTCAAATAAACCTGAAATAAATAAAATAAATAAATAGCATGAAATCAATGAACCCTATTAATCTCCCTGTTAAAATGTTCATTCATCAGTGCTGTTGCACCATGGCTGTGCATACAAGGAAAAATATTATTAATCAATAATATCATAGCAAACTTTTCACAATCCATCTGAAGCCTCATTCATCTAAATAGATGTTTAAAACACTATTATTTTCTATTTATGTATGACGCGTATTTAGTGAGAGAAATATTACTGTTAGACACTAATGTGCTTATGTTGCAAATGGCATTAAATGTCTTAAAAATGAAACTGAGGTGGACAATCAGATACAGAAGATGTTAAAGTGCAGCACTCAGGGAGGAAACTGAACATTCAGTGTGTCATGAATGATGTCTAACCGTCTTCTGTGGCGAGTTCAGCTTCAGACACCTCACAGTCCTCGCTGGCTCTCCGCTCTCCCTCTCTGTCTGAATCCTCCTGCGGACGGTGAACGAGAGGAAAGGAAGACGGTGCCATAAACCATTCATGTTTACAAAGTCCTGCTAAAAAGATGAGTGCTGATTTGACACTCAGTAGCTTGACTAGGTACCCAGTGTTTGAGCAGGGTTGACAAAAAATATACAGTGGGTACGGAAAGTATTCAGACCCCCTTAAATTTTTCACTCTTTGTTATATTGCAGCCA
>NW_015539929.1:1060199-1068342 GCF_001515605.1 Sinocyclocheilus anshuiensis
TTAGCAAATGGCTGCAATATAACAAAGAGTGAAAAATTGAAGGGGGTCTGAATACTTTCCGTACCCACTGTATATATATTTTTTTGTAATGTGTGCATCTTTCAAATGAAAATACAATGTATTAAAACAAACTCTTCTGTGAATGTATATCTTTTAGTACATACTGTCATATAAACTTCCAGACAGTAAGGTGTTAATTTAGTAACAGGCAAAATCAGATAAGGACGAAGAAGGAAAAAATCTATTCAATATCACTATACAATTATAAAAATAATAATAATAATAATATTTATATTTATAAAAATGAAACAAATCAATAAATAAGCAAAAATGACTATTGCAAAAAGACTATTTAATGTGAATTTAAAATAATTAACTAGACTGCAAACTCTTAACATAATGACCTGGGGCCTGTTTCCTAAAACAAGTTAACCAAATAAGCCAGGCTTATTTCAGTTAGTCTGACTTATTTTGAACCAAATCGGCTGACAATAAGTTAGACTAACTGAAATAAACCTGGCTTATTTGGTTAACTTGTTTTAGGAAACAGGCCCCTGATGTTGCTGTGATGCTGCAGATTCAGCAAACACTGGAGCACATTAATGCTGCTAAAATGCACATTCAAAAAAAACAGAATACTAAAATGTTAGCTAAATGTTAACGCACCTCTTTTTTGGAAGATGGAAGGCAGTAAAAGAAATAATGTGGATTGGACGGTACCGTCTTGAAATACTGAGCACCAATTTCCATGAACTTATCCTGTAAAACAAACAATGTGTAATATTCATATCTGCAACAGTTGTGTTTTAAAGGGGTCATCGGATGCAAAATTCACTTTTACATGTTGTTTGAACTAAAATGTGTTTTGGCAGTGTGTACACAACCGCCATATAATGATAAAAATTCACCCAGTGTTTTTTTTTTTTAAATCTCCTTTCTCATATCAAGCTGTTCTCAGATTCTTGGCAGAATGACGATTCTTGGCGATTGAGGTGTTTTGTTGTTGGATGTAATAATGAACACAGCAGTCGTCATTTACTCCCGACATCTGAGCCGCTGAAGACGCAGTGGATTACGTTTGTTTCTGAAGGGAATGCGCCCCTGATCTACATAAATGCATCTATGTTCGCGTGAATCATTCGTGATCCAGCTTTACCTACAGAAGAAGTGAGTATAAAGTTTTTTAATGAATCTATGCAAATCGCCTTTCCTAGTAATGTGCTAGTTAGCAAGTTTCACGATGAATGCGGCTAAAGTTTACCGTCTCTCAGAGAGTGGCTCGGAAGAGAGGGGCGGGGTCAGCAGAGCTCATTTGCATTTAAAGCGACATGCAAGGAAACGGCTTGCTATGAACAGAGCTGTTTTTGACAGGGTGTTGTTTTACACTACCATTGAGAAATTTTAACCAAACTATGTTACAGACTTTTCATTAAGACCCTAAAGAATCATATCAACTTGTGGAAAATGGGCATCGGATGACCCCTTTAAAAATGCCATTTCTACATCCCTGATGCCAGGTGTCAGCTATACCTGTATGATTTTGTGTAAATCAGGATACACTTCACATTTCTGCTGGGACTGGAGGAGAGACAGAGGGAATTCTGGGATTTTTGGAGACTTCGGCTCATCCAGGTCCAGTGGGGATGTGGGAGCAGAGACTTTCCCTCTGGAATCGCCTTCACTCACATCCTCCAGTTCAATACTTTGAGAAAAATACATAATAATAGATGAATACAATGAAAACAAAGCATTAATTCCCACAATGCATTGCTCTGTGGTCAGTACCTGGATGAAGACACCAGCGTGGCTCTGTCAGCTCCATCATCCTCTTCCTCTCCGATGATGAAGGTTGTGGGAGCGTTCCTGGACTTGCTTACGTTGACAGAGCCGTGAAGCTCGTGACGCTCACGAAACACACGCACGTGTCCGCAGAGCGTCTGCAGGAAGGAAGTGATGTCGATCTCCTGCAGCGACTCCTCGCAGTAGTCCATAGCCGTCAGTAGGTCCTGCGAGCTCACGTTGTGCGACTGCTGCAGACTGCGATAAACACCTGTCAATCAACACAGGCACAAGACCAATTAAATCATCTGCTGTGAAAATGACTCTAACATAATTTTGCATATTTTTATGGTGATATTATTTTTATGAACACATTTTCTGCCCCAATTCATATTAATGAAATGCATTATGTATATTCGCAAGTATTTATATCAAACTAATGTTTATTTGTTTTTTATTGTAGATCCGCAGAGATAGTAAATATTTAAAATCAAATACATTAATTAATCAATTAATTAATTAATTAAATACCTTTTATTTAGACAAACATGAAAAAAATCAAGTATCGGGACAGGGTGATTCCCATTAATAATCTCAGTAATGAGACACTAATGAATAACCATTGAGAACAACGTGAACTACATAAAAAACCTAATGAAATAATAAAATAAAAACACTTTATTTTAAAATAATAATCAATTTAATCGAAAAATTTCCAGATTCAAAGCAATAATGAGAATTAGATTTTTGTTTCTTTTTTTGCATTACTAATAATGAGAATTCGGGACATAAATGTGCTTAAATGCTTTCTTTTTTTTTTTTTTTTACATATTTATTTCGAATTAATAATAAAATAAATAAATGTAATTTAAAAATGTATGGACTCTACACTAAAGAGAATGCGGGACCTACATGTGCTTAAATGCTTAAAAAATATTTATTTTTTGTTATTTATTTATATTTTTATTCTAAAATAATAAAATACACGTGGTAACATTTTACAATAAGGTTCCATTTGTTAACATTCGTTAACTACATTAGTTAATGTAATCTAACAATAAAAAAATACTTTAAAGCATTTATTAATCGTAGTTAATGTTGATTCCAGCATTTACTAATACATTACTAAAATCAAAAGTTGTATGTTATTTAACAGACCTGTGCTAACATGGACTAACAATAAACAGTTGTATTTTTACATTAACAAAGATTAATAAATACTGTAACAAATGTATTGCTCATTGTTAGTTAATGTTAGTTAAAGAATTAAATATAGTTAACAAATTGTACATTTATTATTGTAAAATGTTACCATAAATGTAATTACAAATGTCTTGTCTCAATACAGTAATGAGATTTTTTTTTTTTTTGCATTATACGAAGATAAATGTGCTTAAATATTTTTATGCTTATTTATTTATATTTGTGTTTATTTAAGCTTTATGCATATATATGCATATGTTGGCGTGTGACCTTTGACATAGCTCTGGTAGTAGTGCTCCTGAAGCAGGCTGCAGTAGTTGGCCAGTTCTTTGTGTTTGTGAGGGTGCGTCATGAGCTCCGTCCAGGAGGAGGCGCTGCTGCGCTCCTGAGAGATTGACCTGCCCAGAGACACACACACACACACACACACACACACACCAGATAACAGCATGCCACAATCTGCCAGACATTTCCTACAACACTACACCAGACAGCAGCCTAAAATAGCAGAGGCAAGCAGCAGAAAAAGCAATACCCAAGATACCAAAGTCAAACATTTATCCATATGTCTATTATAGAGAAAAACTCTGCTCTTTCTGTGACGTATTTAAACTTTGTCATCAGATCAGCATTTTGATTTTAGCTGATGCATTTATATTCAAATGCAGCTGAATTACAGCCCTATAAATATGTACAAAAAAATGATATTATTGTAGTAACACTGAGTCAGACCTAATTTACATAACACTCATTACGTTAAATAAATAAATGAATATTTATAATTAATAAATAAGCCAATTTATTTGCAATTTCTGAAAAAAAAAAAGACACCTTTATGAAAATGCAATAGTGTTAGAAAACAGAGAGACAACATGCAACAACCATATCTGTCCGACATTTGTACAAGAAGCAAATGTATGCTTTCTGTTTTTCAGATTTTATTAATTTGGGTCTTTATTGACTATATTACGTGCAACAAAAAAGGTGATTATAGACTCTAGAAAGTGCAATAAACATGTTTAATTAATTATTTAAAAATATCAGTACTTAATGGCTCGTTGCTGACAGTCTTGATTTTAAATATCCGTGGCCAAAACATCAGTGTAATACTTTATATTAAGCAGCACAATAGCACAGCGCAATAGGATTTCATTTATCTACAGTCCAGCAGATCATCAAACATAAATACTAGTCGTGTTTGCTGCTGAAGTGGACAGGAAAATATCAAACCAGCTTTAAAAGCATGCAAAACAGATTTACAGCCATGAAGCAACAACACACAAGATTTATACGGCATAGGTTTACCATTTCTGTGGTCAACAAAGCAGGAAAAATACATTTAAAGGGAAAGCGAAGTAGAAAAAATCAAGACGTTGAGGACACCAATATAATATGCAGCCTAAGACTTGGGTTGCTCAGATGAGCACTGAGTACTCAGACATTGCCACCGAGACAGACGTTTATCAGCAGAATATACCAGATCGACAAAGACTGAGAACAAATACTAATCCCTCAAATACATCAAGAATAAAGAGGACATAAGTTATACATTACAGTCATTTAGCCTAATTTTGAATGTCTTGAGATGTCCTAAATGTCTACATGCAGGGAGCGAACCTCTTTAATTTAAGTATGTACAGTACACTATCAGTCAAACGTTTGGACACATCTACTCATGCTTCATTATGACTCTTTTCAACTCGGTAGGAACTCATAATGAAATATAACATATATGGAGGCATGGGAATGCAAAAAAAATAAAAAATAAATAAAAAGTAAAGTAAGATGAATAAAATAAAATAAACCTCCTTTGAATTGGACCTTCTTCTTTGTGTAGATTCCAGCTCTGCTGACTCTAGACATTCATCATAAACTTTTTGTCCAAACTTTTGACAGGTACTGAACACCAGAAGGCAGAGAAAACAACCCTCAGCAGGATATGAGGTCTTAAAACACAATAGGTAATATAATATAGAACAATCCAGATCACTGTGCACCCCAATCAACAACAATATACAAACTAATGTTGAAAAGTTTGGGGTTGGTAAGATATTTTAATGTTTCTGAAAGAAGTCTCTTCTGCTCACCAAGGCTGCATTAAAATACAGAAAAATCTATAATATTGTGAAACATTATTACAATTTAAAATAATAAGTTTATAAGTAATAAGTTTTCTATTTGAATGCATGTTAAAATGTAATTTATTCCTGTGATCAAAGCTGTATTTCCAGCATCATTACTCCAGGCTTCAGTGTCACTGATTATTATCAATGTTGAAAACAGTTGTGCTGCTTCATAATTTTTTTCAGGACTATTTGATGAATAAGAAGTTAAAGAACAGCATTTATTTGAAATAAAATCTTTTATAACATTATAAATGTCTTTACTGTCACTTTTGATCAATTAATGCGTCCTTGCTAAATAAAACTATTCAATTGTTTAAAAAAAAATTACTAACCCCGAACTTTGAATGGTAATGCATATACAGAGATAAACTTGTCTTCATTCTGTTATCTTAAGCCCTCATATCCTTATAAGTCTTCAGCGGCCTAATATCCCCTCATTACAGTCACATCCGTAGAACAGCAAAACCCTCCAGAGAAAGAGAAAGAAAGAAGGGTCATCCTTAAGGTGACGGGGCCAAAGCGGCCCCCTCACACCCCTCCCATCCCGCCCCGTCCCGCTGTAGGGCGGCAGCAGGAAGCAGTAAGCAGGGCTACCTGTATTTGGGCTGCTGACTGAACTCCCAGGAGTCTGTCTCTTGAGCTCTATTCTCATCCAAAGAGAAACCAGACAGTACAACATTAGGACGACCACAGATCAAACACAACAGCTCTGTTCCAAAACACAGCGAGCCGCCTACTGAGGCAACTTTATTAGACATAAGGATGTTATCAATGCTTTTATCCAGAGACCATTTATTGCTATGTTTATTGGTAATAAAGAGCTTTTCAATTCAGTCACATAACGGGGGTTATTAGAGTTAATTAACTAAAACCCTAAAAAAAAAAATTCCGTTACTTGAAATGAAATAAACTTTAACTAAAATTAAATTAAATATTTCAGTTATCATATATCTACATTTGTCATTTTCATTTAGTTAAACTTGAAGCATCAAAACAACTAAAGTAAAACTAATAAATAAAAATGACAAAAACGCGAAATTACAAAAACTTTAACTAAAATTAAAGTGGAAACAACAATATAAATAATATTAAATATATAAAATTATAAAAAACAAAAATATAAATCGTCTTTTCTCATTTTCGTTTAATTTAACTTGAAGTACCAAAAAGACTAAACTAAAAGTAAAACTAATAAATAACAATTAATAAAAACTATAAAGACATGATAAAAAAAAGAAAAGAAAAGAAAAGAAAGAAAAATAAAAGAAAATGAATGAATATGACAAAAACACAAAATTACTAAAACTTCAAAGTTTAACTCGAAGTACCAAAATAACTAAACTAAATAAAGTAAATCTAATAAATAAAGATTATTAAAAACTTAATAGATATATATATATTTACAAAAAAGAAAGAAAAGAAAATGTATAAAAACGGCAAACACAAAATTACTAAAACTTTAACTAAAATTATAGTGGAAACAAAACAAAAAAACAGAAAATAGAAATCAGAAAAAAATTAAAGTAATATAAATAAATAAAATTCAAAATATGAACAAAAACTATAATAGTATATCAATGATACTAAAATACTGTTACTTATAAGGTCCTTCATCAGTTAGATGCTGCCTAAGAATGTAGCTGTCTATGTATGCAGTAGGCCGCTCTCTAGGGTTTGGAACAGAGCTGATGTCCTGAGACCTTCATGCTACACACCGTAGCTTTCATCTGCATGTGGGAGAGTGTCTCAGTACCTGAAGAAGACGTCTCTGGGCTGGCGTCCTGAGCGCGGATGGACCAGCTGCTCTTTGAGGGAGTCCAGTGAGCAGTTGTAGATGTAGATGGGGCAGCGGGGTCGTGCTGCGTCAGCACTGCTCTGCTGAGACGTCTGTCTGCCAAACGTGATGTGACAGTCTCGCTTCTGCGGCTCCAGAAACTGAACGCCGTCCTTCTCCTCTGAAGCTGAAAGATATCAGACAGAGTTATTAATATAAACAACTCTCCCACTCATGATCATTTTTTGTCTTAACCAGCTGTAACATGTGAAACAGCTTTTTTTGTGGCATTAAGATACTATTATAGATTTTAATATTTTGAATTAGTTTTTTATTTTTATATTTTGTTTTCCTTGTAATTTTAGTTAAAGGTGGGGTAAGTGATTTTTCAAAAACGCTTTAGAAAACTGATTCGGGCCGACTAGCGAAACAAACTTGTAGCCAATCAGCAGTAAGGGGCGTGTCTACTCATGATGTGGAGGAGAGAGCGTTCAGTGCACAGGACGGACATTAGCCGAGCCGAGTGACAGAAAGATAGACATGGCGGATAAAAAACAAAAGAGGAAAACGTCTGCGGAACAAAAGAAGGCAATTAGGCAAGAATTAGGACCCGTGTAAATATCGGATCAGTTTTCCAGCGCTGGAGAGAACTCAAGGAGCGGAAGGCCTGCGATCGGACGCCGAGGTTGCTTTGTTTCTTCTCGATAGGTGAGTAACACCGTGTCTGCGCCGCAACAGCTAAAATCTGTCTAGTACACTGGACGCGACAAAGCGAGCGTTGAAAATCATTTGAAATTTGTGTCAATACGTCATGAATAGAACGCAGCTTTCTGTCGGGGATTTGTCGTGTCGTGCCGCGCCACATCCATAACACGCCAACACATGTCTACGTCACTATGTGGGAAGATTTGTAGATCTTTTTCAGACCGATGAGCTTTGTAAAAATCGACGCGTTTCAGATCATATGACCCCTTTAATGTTTTGGTAATTTTGTTGTGAGCTTTTGCCATTTTTATTTATGTTTATTTATTATGTTTTTTTTATATGTCTATACATTTATTTCAGTTTTAGTTTTAGTTCATGTTAAACTAAATATGAAAATGAGAAATTGTGCCTCCCAGTTTGTACTGTAATTTCATCCAACTCGCCTACGATTGATTTGGGAGTGCAAGGCACTATATATTTTTTGGACTTTTTTTCACTTTTCACTAAACTAAACTAAACTAAACTAAACTAAACTAAACTAAACTAAACTAAACTA
>NW_015539929.1:1068509-1106661 GCF_001515605.1 Sinocyclocheilus anshuiensis
TTAAATTAAATTAAATTAAATTAAATTAAATTAAATTAAATTAAATTAAATTAAATTAAATTAAATTAAATTACAATACAATACAATACAATACAATGACTTGCCTGGATAAATAAAAGTTAATGTAATATTTAAAGTAATACAATGTTTATTTATGGTTTTAGTTTTAAATTTTTAACTTTAAATAACTATAACTTACTTATATATAGTATACTATACAGTGGGTACGGAAAGTATTCAGACCCCCTTCGATTTTTCACTCAGTTATATTGCAGCCATTTGCTAAAATCATTTAAGTTAATTTTTTTCCTCATTAATGTACACACAGCACCCCATATTGACAGAAAAACACAGAATCGTTGACATTTTTTTCTTTTTTAATAAATCTGCAAAAATGTCAACAATTCTGTGTTTTTCTGTCAATATGGGGTGCTGTGTGTACATTAATGAGGAAAAAAAATTAACTTAAATGATTTTAGCAAATGGCTGCAATATAACAAAGAGTGAAAAATTGAAGGGGGTCTGAATACTTTCCGTACCCACTGTAACTATAAGTTATCTATAATAACCGTGATGAGAAGAACAACTAAACTCCCTGGTTTGGTTATGGTTTCTGTCATTTCTGCCACTTTATCACATCAAATCCAGTCTGGAAACTTATCAGAATTTAAAATCCCATACCAGCATCACTTGCGTTCATGCTGCTCTGTCCTGCAGATGTCTCCAGTGCTGCTTCTGGTTCCACCGTGGACCCCTTCCTGTGTCCTCCATGTTGACCTGTTCCAACCTGTGGACCATTGGCAGAGCTGCTGATGGAGTCAGCCTGTGATTGGCCATTGCCCTGACAACAGGTCTCCTTCTCTTCCAGGAGACTGCTATTGATTGGAGGTTCAGTTTCCAGCCCAGAAGACATCAAAAGCTGCACATCTGTCAAAATAAAATTGTAAATTGAAATTCCAAAACAAATAAAAATAAAATTGTGGCATATAGAATATGCGTTCTGTGTGAATGGCTTGGTTTCGGTTTTAACCTAACCAAGATCTTCTACGCATTGAGCTACTATAATATTTCTCTAATATTCTGAATGAATAGTGCAGCAGTGGCGCGCTCATGGATTCAACTGGATAGACTAACAAAAACATGAAAACGCAACAATGACACTTACATCATCATCACCGCATCTCGTGCGCCACTGATGACGCTCCCTGATGCACTCCTAACATTCAATTGCACCATTTTTGCATTCAAATGCTAATTTTTATTTTAAATTCGACTAATATTAATTTTTATTCAGAATCTCCTCATCACAGGCAGGCACAGCACTTATTTCAGCATGTGTTCTGTTGGCTGTTTGCTTGTCACGCATAGCACGTGCCTATATCGTGCGCTATATCGAACATTTTTTCTATCGTTATCGTGAAGGGTGTACCGTCGATATATACCGATACCGTTTTATCGCCCAGGCCTACTTTAGTCTCATGTTGTGTGTAAACCTAAAGGACTATTGAGCTCTAATTGGTGTGGCAGTGACAGACAATGCACCTGTAAATGTAGCTGGCAGGAAAGTGAGCAGGATCTGCTGATGGCTGATGTATTTGGCGTAACATTTCCAGTGAGGAGATAAGCAGTCCTGCTCCGCGCCAGCTGGCTCGTCGTCTACAAGATCTGCATTACTGAAGCTCTGCCAGGAACACACACACACACACACACACACACTGTTAACAACTCTGCCAACAACAGAAGGATAAGTACACTGCCATTTGAAAGTTTGGGGTCAGTAAGATATTTTTTTTTTATGAAAGAAATTAATATTTTTAATCAGCAAAGACACATTACACGGATCAAAAGTGACAGTAAAGCATTTATAATGTTACAAAAGATTTCTATTTCAAATTAATGCTGCTCTTGAAAAAAAAAATGTATCATGGAAGCAGCACAACTTTTCAACATTGGAAAAAAAAAAATCTTGCTGACCACCAACTTTTGAACACCAGTTTGCATGTTTCACTTACATAACACAAGTAATAACTAACTCTAATGCTGAAGTGAAAGGAGTCAAACTGTTAAAGCTGTAAAAAAAGGGCTTGTGGGGTTTTTGCAGGTCAGTATTGTGAGTTATGAGCAGGGTCCAAAATGTGAGTGGAAAACAATCAGAGAAAAATATAATATACATTTATTTAATTTTTTATTATTGTATTATTGTTTTGTATTAATTTATTTTTTATATATTTTTTATAAATATTTCTAACAAGCCATGATTTTATTTTTTTTAATTGCTTTATACTGGAAATATAAAAAATAATGCAATTTTTGTGTTTTCCCCTTGCATATAAGTGATGGACAAATGTGCAGCTGTAACTAGTAAGGCATGATGCTAGCAACGGCAGGGTCATAGGTTCTATTCCCAGGCAGCATTAAACTGACGTTAAATTTTCCACTGTGGTAAAAGATGTGCGAGTTGAACACTTCAGTTTCAGCGCCGAAGGTCAGATATCATTTATGTCATATGTATTATGCTCCTGATAAAGTTACCAGGCAACTTGAAAGTAACGCCATTGGATTTTCTAGCCAAAGACTGTTTGACACACGTGTGTGGACTGGTTATGAGTGTAGTTGGGCTTTTTCAGCTGAGCTGTAGTATGACATGATGCACCTGTAGTGTGCTGGAGGAGCCCGTCACCTCTTTACTGCTTCCTATAGTGTGGAAAGAAAGAACAGTGTCCTGCCTCTCCGGAGTCTTCAAGCTCTCTTCTGAAAACACACACAGAGATGAACAAAATGAGGGACGATTAGGGGTCAGATTCTTCTTATGTAATGGCTAATGAAACAATTAAAGGTCATTTGGGATGTCTGGCATCCATAAGCGTGAAGTCTTTCAATTAGTGTGTTTTAAATCATCTACTTAGTCTAAACATCTTGTTTCTCCTTCACTGAGTGCAATGCCATTCAATTTATCAAACCCTTAGCAAGCGTAAATGAAAACAGCAAACCAACAGTGGCTGTTCTGTGCTTCCAGATTAAAACATGTTCAGGGTTTAATATAAACTCAAACAAACAAAGTAACAACTAGTTAAAAGTGATTCATTTACAATGGAAGTCTATGGGGCAAGACATTCTGAGTGTTTAAAAGCACAATCCTTCCTAAAACATGGAAGTTAACCACTACCACAACCATTATATAAAGTATAGACTACCGTTCAAAAGCTTAGGGTCGGTGTGATATTTATGTTCTTTAAAAAGCCTCTTCTGCTCACCAAGGCTGCATTTATTTGATCGAAAATTCGAAAATTTTATGAAACATTATTACAATCTAAAATAACTGTTTTCTGTCAGAAGATATTGTAAAATGTGCTACAAGCAGAGTTTTCAGCATCATTACTCCAGTCTTCAGTGTCACATGATCCTTCAGAAATCATTCTAATATGCTGCTCAAGAAACATTTCTGATTATTATCAATGTTGAAAACAGTTGTGCTGCTGAATATTTTTTGTGGAAACCGTGATTCATTTTATTTTACAAGATTCTTTGATGAATAGAAAGTTGAAACGAACAGCATTTATTTAAAACAGAAATCTTCTGTAACATTATAAATGACTTTACTGTCACTTTTGATCAGTTTAATGCAACCTTGATGAATAAAAGCATTAAGTGTGTGTTTTGGATGTATGAATGTTATAGACATTTTAGCATAAAAAAACCCCAGCCAAATCACCTTTAATGACAGGAAGTGAGAATGGAGCCACATGACCGTCTCTTTCCCGCTCTAGGATGTGATGCATGAACGCCACATGATCGCCGTCGGTCAATGGGATCTCTCGATCACTGAGCTCATTCTGCAGAGAGCTGTGGAAGAGGCTGAGGAGGAGATCGTTGGGCAGACAGGAGGCGCTACGGGAGGCGTCCGCTTGACCCTCTGTTAAAGGTCAAAGGTCAACAGGAAAACAGTTAAATAAGGCCCAGTGTTCACTGATTTGGATAAAGGAATATGAATGTAAGAAAGGATAGGGGCTTTAAACTGAAGCCCGAACCCGGCCCGTACCCGAGATCGTCTGACCCGACCCGACCCACCCGACCCGAGCGGCACAGTTAAATTTAGAGCCCAAACCCGACCCAAATCTGAATTATTATTTTTTTTTTTCACAACGAATAGCCAATTGAAAAAAAAAAAATTTTTTAAATGCTGTATTTCACGATTGCATGCAACGGTCAGTAAACAAATACATGTAAAGAAACCGATTCATCAAGGCTCGGCCAGTTCACAAGGCAAAAGAAAAAACACCTACCAGTTATGAAAGTTTATGAACATCAGGTGCAGCGGTCACATAAATTCTGCGACAAGACGATAATTCTTCCTCCGTGCAAATTATGGTCATTTTCGTCAGTTAAGTCTCGTTAGCATTCGGCCTGCTTTAAATCAGACACAGAGATGTAGTTTGGTAAGATCGCATTTATTTGAATTAATTAATTATATAATTTATTTGAATTAGCGAGCGAGAGAGAGAGTGAACCTGCGTCTGCGCATCTCTCTCTACAAGCAATGAGGCTTAGTTACTTCAAAAACAGCGATTTTACCCCCTCATTGCAGAGAAATATAACGTTGCGAGTCAGTAGCCTATCGAAGCTATTTCACTAATAAAAGTTTCTGTGCTGTGAGTGCACTGCGCGATCTCAGATATCTGTGTGCAATAATGTGTGTGTGCGTGCGTCTATGAAAGCAGCGTAGCCTACTGCATATAGTTTTAGTTTAGCTACAAACCCGGACCCGACCCGAACCCGAAGCTATTCATTAAACATAAACCCGACCTGAAACCCAAAAGTATTTCGGGACCCGTCGGGCTCGGGTCGGGTAGCAGACCTCTAGTTGGGGTGGATGGAGGATGGACTCGTACCTCGGCTGAAGGTGTAGAAGAAGAGCTCGATCTGCTGGCACTTGGGCAAGAGTTTCAGCAGGTCGAACTGGAAAGGCACAGTGTGTATGCAGTCATCAGCAGCAGCGGCGGGGAGCTCGCCTACAGCAGCAACACATCACACTGAGCATCAGATCTCATACGATTGTGTGTAAGGAGACGGGTGACGGTGCGCGTTCGTACCTGAAGCATCTCTGAGAGGACACACCTGCTCTTTATTCTGACACAGCTGGATGAGGTATTCAAAAGTGATCATCGTCATCATGCACGACAGATCACGGGGAAAGATCTGGAATGGAAAAACACACAATTCATAATCTATGACTGTCAGATCTCAGTAAAAATGCCTAAATACACCATGCAATCAAAACCCTATTTACGTTCTTACAGAATCTTCCTGGTGTTATTAGGAAGAATTCACCAATGCATTATTCTAAAGAAAAGAAACGTATATGAAATATATATAAAAAGGTTTTTGTTAGTATTTTGAATTAAATTTTACTTTTATATTTTCTGCTTTCTTTTTAATTTTAGGTATTAGTTTTAGTAATTTTGTTGTGCGATTTTGTAACTTTTATTTTTTATATCTATTATGCTTTTATTATGTTTTAGTGTTTAGTTTTTTGTTTATTTAGTTTTGGGGTTTTTTAGTACTTCAACTTAAACCAAACAAAAATGAGAAATGTTTCTTTGGTAACTAGCTGAAATGAAATAAGTTAAATTATTTTTTTTATTTATACATTAGTTTTTAATATTTTCAATACTTGAAATAATATAAACACTAACTGAAATATATATATATTTATATATATATATAAATTGTATTTCAGTTTTATTTTAGGCAACATTTCTCTTTTTTAACTTCTTGTACTAAACTAACAAAACCTAAACAAAACTCAAATTAAAATTAAGATGGTAAATATAATAAAAAACGAATTCAAAATATTAATAAAACCTGCAAATTTTTCAACGACAACAAAATTATAATGAGTCATGTAAAGCTAATATCATTACTAACCACAGTCAAGTCCCAGATTTTGTAAAATAGGTATAATTACTTGGTATCTATTATATTTATCTATGATATTTAGATTTTTTAGTTTATTTTCTGTGACATGTCACATGTAGGTGGCAGTCATGGTGTTGTGACTAACAGCCTGAGGGATCTCCTGGTAGGTGAGCTGATGAAAGTGTCTCTGCTGCTCCAGTGAGCTACAGACGGCTCCGCTCTGAGGCTCCACCCAGCACTCCGTCACCAAACTCAGCTCTGTGTCCACATCTATGGCCTCCACCTCAGTGTCATTGTCATCATCTGTGGAGAAACTGGAGACACGATGCCAAAAACAGACAGAGTCAAACCAAACGCCCATTATAAGACAATTCTGCCACAAAAAATGCCATATATATGTGTGTGTGTGTGTGTGTGTATGTATTTATTTATTTATTTTTATTTCATGCATTTATTGCTTTATTTTGAGGCTATTTATAAAAAAAAAATAATAATTTAAAGTGTTCAGATCCTGGACAATTAATGAAGGCAGATTTTCCCAATCTTATTTGTCAAATAATTTTTTTAAATTTATTTATCAAATAAAATGAGCTATTATGCTAAATATAATCAATTTCATAACATCTTCAAATGTTAATAATTTGAAATTAATTAAAACAAAAATAGTTCATTTAAAAAAACTTTTTTAATTATTTATTTCAATTATACTAAAACTTATTTAAATATTATAATTATAATGTAAATGTTCTATTGATTATAGAAGTGTGCACGGAGCTTTACAATGGTCTGTTCTAGATAATTACAGCATAGGAATCCTTCAGCTGAAGCCATCGAAGATTTTAGCAGTGAACAGACACTCCAGTTCTGGTTTGCACAGGTGTGATGAAGCGTTACCTGTCCTTAGTAGAAGTGGAATGAGGCGGGAAAAGGATGTACTGGACTATGCAGGTGTGTTTTTCTCCATTTAAATCAGCTGACGGACTCTGCATGCACAGTTGTGGCTGAAAGTTAGAGATGCATCGCCAACAAATGCTAAAACTGGGATATACTTGTGTAGAGTGTTCATACTTTCACCTGCATTGGCAGTTCTGCCACCATGTTGACGATACCCTCCCCACTGGCGGCAAAGTGGAAGCCTTCCGACAGACGAATACTGTGCAATCAAAAACAGCCATTAGGAATTTAGCAAATGCTATTGTCAGAAGTGACTTATTACAGGTCAGAGTTTCCCAAAGATGTTTAAGACTCACTCGGACAGCATTGAGAGGATATGAGCAACTGCGTGCAGCGATACAGCGGTTCCCGGGCCGTTCTGCACGGCCCAAACCCAGCGCTGGTGCAGGAAGTAGCGGGACAGAGACGCCATGGTGGAGGACGCTGTTCTGCTGGCAGCCATGCTGAGAGGGGCGCCCATGATGGGCGGCTGAGCGAACGGCTCCATGTTTAAGATGAAAGGGGTGCGGAAATCTGACGGAAGTTTCTCGTACCTGCAGCAGGATGTCAGAACAAGATTTTGACTAAATCATAAGCTTTTGAAAACCTTTTTGAAAACTTTTGAGTTACAGAGGAACTAACCGAGGAACTAACGTTACTGAGTCAATGTTTTTATTTTTAACTAAAACTTAAAAAAGAATACTAAAAATTGATATAATATTATATAAAAATTGGATTAGAAAATGAGAACTTTAAAGAAATTAAAATTCAGAATGTTGGCATGGCAGCTATCAGAAATAAAACACACTGAAGCTGAAGTACTAAAATTACTAAAAACTAAAACAAAAATAATGCTAAAAATAGAAATATTTAAAAAGTTTAAAAAAAAATAGCACAAAAAAAATCACAAAATTAAAATGAAAAATGAAATTAAAAAAACGAATAAAATGAAGTAGTCTAATAAAAATGAAAAACTTTAACTAAAAACAGAAAATATAAAAAAATAAATCAAAATATTAATAAATACTAAATTAGTCCAAAAATAATAATGAAATAACACTTATCGAAGTCTACATTAAAACAGTGTTTGCAAATCACTGTAATTTTGTAAATTGACACATTTCAAAGTAAAACATATTAAAACAAGAAAAAACAATCTTTGCATTTTAATCCAGTTTATCCATCAGGAATTTATCATAAAAGTGTCCCTACAGAGTTTAAATCTAAAAATGTAAAATATGAAAATAAAAGGGCTCAGTGTCAGCCAAAAAGGAGAGCAGTTTCAGAGACTAACATGCACCAATGAATCATTTACAATAAGGCATTTAGACAGAAAACAAGGTCAATTTTGACTTCATGTTGACTGTAGGTCTGTCATAACTTCACAAAGTTAAATTGAGATAACGGTAATGAAATCTATTATTGTTTATTGTTACGCCACAGACCTGATCAGTAGTTTTTCGAGGGGTTTGTTGAGCACCACCACACACGGCCGGTCAGACAGCGCCGGTTTGGCTGCAGGAAGAGGCGGGGATTTGGAGGGCGATGCGTTACCCAGAATCTTCCGTTTAGTTTTTGGCGTGGCCTCCTTATTCTGGACTCGATGAGGGAACCGCAGCCGTAGGATCTGCTCTCGAAGTTCATCCACAATCTACAGAGTGAGAGTCAGAAACACTCATTCTATTCCTTACAGAGCCGTTCTGAAAACAGCTTTCAATTAAACTGAACTCTAGTGTGGAAAACACCTTCACCTTGTTCCTGGTGTGTGCCAGAGTTCCTATGGGGAAGCCCAATCGCAGCACCATGCAGGGAGCTTTAGAGATCAGACGCACCAGATAGAAGGAGACAGGCGGCAACTCAGAGGCACTGTGGGAATAATGCTCGTTAAAACACTGCTAAACTGCTCCGTAAATTTGCCAAATAAACTGTGGATGAAACGGTGTTATTTTAGTATCATTGAGACACTATTATAGTTTGTATTAATATTTTGAATCAGTTTTTATTTGTATATTTTCCATTTTCATTTTAATTAAAGTTTTAGTAATTTTGTGTTTTTTGACATTTTTATTAATATTTTGAATAGGTTTTTATTAACATAATTTTATCTAATTATAATAGAAATTTTAGTACATTTATTGTGTTTTTGTCATTTTTAGTAGATTTTTAAAAATATATATATTTTAATACATCATGGTAAACTAAATTAAAAATGAGAAATGTCACCTTGGCAACTAACTGAAATAAAATGTTCAAGTTGAAGTATAAAAATTCCTAAAACTAAAGCCAAAATAAAAAATAATTAAAGCTATATAGAAATACCTTAAAAATGACCAAAGCATATAACAGAAAATACAAAAATCATAATGAAATGTAAAAATAAGCGTTAATTCAAAATATCAATAAATAATATAATAGTTAAAAAAATTATAAAATAAAATAACACAGGTCAACTAAAATGTCTGAATGTGGGAAATATATCTGAATCTAGTGTGGGAATAATGTGAATATAAATATTAGATGAAAACTTAAAAATTTGAAATGTTGTCTTGGCAACTAACTGAAATAAATAAGTTAAAGTTGAAGTATAAAAATCACTAAAACTAAAGCTGAAATAAAAATCAATTAAAGCTATATAGAAATATCTCTATATAGCAAATAACAAAAAAAAATAATGAAAATGTAAAACATTTAAATAAAAGCTCATTCAAAATATAAATAAATAATATAACAGTTGAAGGCTACTAAAATAACACTGGTCACCTAAAAATGTCTAAATGTGGGAGAAATGTCTAAATAATGCTTGTTAAAGCACTGCTAAATTACTCTGTAATTTGGCAACTGAACTACACACGCACCTGTAAATAAGTTTGACGTATGAGTATCCCTCCACCAGGACGAAACTGCTCCAGTCCCTGAGCAGCGAGGTGAGCGCCGAGTGAGAGATGCGACACTGGATGGTACTGAAGCGACCGTTACTGCCAGCGTTGTGCACGTGCTTTGGGACCGGGCTGAACAGAGAGACACACAGCAAAACAGAGTCAGGAAAACAGTTTACAGCCATTGGGATTTAAAGAACACTGACATTTTCATACCAACTCAAATTAAAATTTTTGAAGTAGCTTTCCCAACACTAGCAGGACTACGCTATATTAACCACTGAACAATCCAGGCTGTGTTCACTCACACGTCATGCTCCAGAAGGATAGCGATGTGATGCATGTGCAGCCAGCGCTGCCAGAAGTTGGCGTCCATGGACAGGATGGGCTTCCAGTAGGAGGCAAACTGGGATTGGCTGGAGTCTTTAGAGCCACTGTGCTGGAGGGAGAGGACCTGATGGAGAACAGGATTGTGTTTAGCATGTTAATATCACCAAAACACAACAAAAATATGAAGCTTAATGTACTACACTACTGTTTATGTAATTTAAGAGACGCTTTTTTCCCCACCGTTTGGGTTCAGTATGATTTTTAAATGTTTTTGAAAGACTTCTCTTCTGCTCATGAGGGCTGCACTTATTTGATCAAAAATACCGTAAAAACAGTAAAATTGTGAAATATTATTATAATTCCAAATGGCTGTTTTCTATGTGAATATGTTGTGAAATGTAATTTATTCCTGTGATCTAATCTGAATTTTCAGCATCATTACTCCAGTCTTCAGTGTCACATGATCTTCAGAAATCATTCTAATATGCTGATTTGCTGCTCGAGAAACATTTCTGATTATTATCAATGTTGAAAACAGTTGTGCTGCTTTATATATTTGTGGAAACTTATTTTTATTTTTCAGGATTCTTTGATGAATAGAATGTTTATTTGAAACAGAAATCTTTTGTAACATTATAAATGTCTTTGCTGTCACTTTTGATCAATTGAATGCATCCTTGGTGAAAACAAATCCGGCTGGCCCCAAACTTTTGGACTTTGTAGTTTTGCGCTAACACTCACCGGTGTGGTGGATCCAGGTGGGATGTAAAACAGAGGAACCCCATTTTTCGTGCTTTCGGGGATGGTGTAGTGTTCTGGGATGGAATTAAAGGACTGCAGGTGCACCAACATCTGGTCTGTCTGATTTATGCTGTTGAGGAGAAGCAATATACAGCATTACTCTACATCATCAAACTAAAACCGACAGCAGAGTATCTAAAATCATTCAAGATAAGACCTCTGCAGTGTGTTCCAGAAGCGGCGGATGACAGACGTCCGATAGGGGCTTGTGATTGGTTTCCTCATGGTGCAGCTGATGTCATGGAGGATGTCGTAGCTGCCCTCTATGGTCACCTCCACCCAGGTGGTGCTTTTGACTGGATTCAGGGGCCAGGACGCCACGGCGAGGTACTCAACACGCATGTTATGCTTCCAGAGGAGGACCAGCTTCACCTCCAGCTGACTTCCTCCTTATACAGACAGATTAGATGATTATTTCCAAATCCCAATAAGCTGCATTAAACGCAAAGATGGTGTCATTTATATATGATCATTACAGAAGCATATTTGAACACCTGACCTTATGAGGTTGAAGTACCTTTAGTGATGTTGATCTCTCGGATGGTGTATCCCTCTCGCAGTCTGATGGACAGGACACTGATCAAGTCAGCGTGCACTTCCTTCTCCGTGTGTTTCTTCCTGCGCATCACTAAGGCGGGGTTTCCACTGGCCGACACCAGGTGTTCATTAAAGAGCCTGTGCTGGGAGACTACAAACACACAGATGAGCCATTACACCGCTGTTTACATCGCATTATGCAAAACCTAATAATAATAAAAATAAATTCATATAAATATGTATACGGTCGCACTTTATTTTAAGGACCAATTCTCACTATAAAAGAACTATTAACTACCACTTTTGCCTCAATAAACTCCTAATTTGCTGCTAATTAATTATTAGTAAACCCGCTTAGGTTGTTAAGTTTAGATACGGTGTGGGATTAAGGGATCTAAAATATGATCATGCAAAATAAGGCATTAATATGTGCTTTATAAGTACTAATAAACAGCCAATATGCTAGTAATATAAAAACAGCAAGAAATTTTACTATATATGGTCACTTTGCATACCAACCAATCAAATCCTAGCTGTATGTAGATGTTTTAAAAGTGAAATTTAAATCAGTTGTGGTTCCCTGCAGTCAGATGCTTCATTTCACAAATGATTTAGCAACTTCAAATGAGGATCATATGACATATGAACTAACTTTTGACCAACCTCATGAGCTTTTATGAAATTGCCTTTAATGCCAAATGAACTAAGCTTTACTGTGAGGCAGAACTGAAAGTGCACAGACAGGGCTGATATACTGAGCGCTGAGAGCTCTGGGATTGATTTCTTTGTATGTGTGGTGAATTAACAGAGTGTTTTAAATGAACAGAGCAATCCTCTCTTTGACATTTTCAAGGACTCAAACATCTCTGAATACTTCCCATACTTCTCTGTGTTTCTCAGATCTCATAAAAAAAACAGAAACTGTGTAATCCCTGATATCTACATTAATCTACATCTTAAGTAATGTATTTGGACACTTTTGTCACACTCAGTGCTGTTACTGTTAACTAAAACTGTTAATAATTATTTTAGTAATTGAAAAATAGCTAAAATAAAATAAAATATGAATATTACATTTAATTAAAAAAACTTAGAAAAAACTAAAGAAAATTAGAAATGTCGCCTTGGCAATTAACTGAAAAAAAAATAAAGCTATACAGAAATAATATTAAAACTACTGAATACTGAAAATAAAATAGAAGCCAATTTAAAGTATTAATAAGTATTACAATAGTATAAACAAACCTAAAACACTGGTCACTTAATGTCTGAATGTTATTGTATTACTTTAAAAAAAATATGAAATCAAGTGGCTATTATTTCAAAGATACTGCAGGCACATTTCACAAGGAAAACCATGGACAGTTTGAAATGCTAAAACAATCAGCCTAGTGTTGAAAATGAGAGTCATTATTGTGTTTGTTTGTGGTTAGTGTATGATGTTGATGGTTCTCTACACCTGTGGTTCCTCTGCTAGGACAAACTGTGTGAACCTGAGGAGAGATGACTTCCTACAGACACTAAAAATGACCAAAACAGCAGCTACAGCATACAGATTTGATCTTCAGACACTGTTTAGGTGTGTCAGTGTTGAGCTTACGGCAGTAGTACTCTGGGTTCATGGACTCGCCGGTCCTCAGGAAGGAGTATGTGAGGAAAGCGCGATGGTAAGCGTTCATCTCATCGCCTCTAGAGTCAGACTCTGGACACATGGACAGGTAGGAGCCAAAGGTTGCCATGGAGATGAACTTCATCAGCTCCACGTTGGGGATGTAGCCAAAACTACAGTCGTAGGAGTAAGCGCCGCCCACCTGAGGGAAACGCATCAAAATACAAATAAATGCTATGCTTTATAACAGACAACATTTCAGACCTGTTACAAACATACTGCATTTACACTACAATTCAAAAGTTTGAGATCAGTAAGATTTATTTTGAAAGAAATTAATATTTTATTCATCAAGGATTCATTAAACTGATTTATAATTTTACAAAAGATTTGCATTTTAAATAAATGCTGTTCTTCTGAAACTTTTATTCATCAAATAATCCTGAAAAATAAAATGCATCACAGTTTCCACAAAATCATGAAGCAGCACATCATTGATAATAATCAGAAATGTTTCTTGAGCAGCAAATCAGCATATTAGAATGATTTCTGAAGGATCACGTGACACTGAAGACTGGAGTAATGATGCTGAAAATTCAGTTTTGCATAACCGGAATAAATTACATTTTTAAATATATTGAAATTGAAAACAGCTATTTCAAATTCTAATAATATTTCACAATAATACTGATTTTACTGTACTGTTATCAAATAAATGCAGCCTTGGTGAGCAGAAGAGACTTCTTTCAAAAACACTAAAAAATCTTACTGACCTTAAACATTTGTAAATAGCATTATTTCTAATATTTGTGGCAGGTAGAGTGAAATGTCAAATGGATCTGAGCAGCACCTGGACAAACGAACAGGCAATGGTTCCACTTCTCAGCTGGTTCAGTAGTGTTTCACACACAGCTACATCAGGAACACTCGTCACTCCATCTGTGATGATTATTATTCCTGCAAACCAACACAAAAGACTACTAACTACACAAGCACTTTATTTACAATCATTTCTGCACTTATTATAATGCCAACTTAGACAGGAAGAGACCACATGACTGACCAATCACAGTTTGTTTTGGTCTTGCGTGCCATTTAGCCATAGGTTAAAGCCACTAACACTAAACTATGTTAATGTAGTAACTAGCTCTTCTTTAAAAGCACAGTGGGACAAAGGATGCACTTACCAGCACCAGAGTTTGGAGGCAGGAGTTGCAGAGCGAGAATGCCCTGCCTCACCATACTGACCAGCCCAACATCAGCCGTCACCATGGAAACCCCTGGCTTCCTCTGAGACAGTTCCTCCATTGCATCATTAGAGAAGGACTGATAGACAGATCCACTGAACTGAAGAACAAACAAACATACAAACATGTTTTCTAACGGAACATTTCAAGTTCAAAAGTTTGGGGACGGTAAGATTCTTTCATGTTTCTGAAAGAAGTCTCTTCTGTTCACCAAGGCTGCATTTATTTGATCGAAAAGACAGCAAAAGCAGTAATATTCTGAAATATTATTACAATTTTTAATTCTCTTTGAATATATTTAAAAATGTAATTTATTCCTGTAATGCAAAGCTTCATTTTTTTTTTCAGCATATCATAATCATTACTCCAGGCTTCAGTGTCACATGATCTTCAGAAATCATTCTAATATGCTGATTTGCTGCTCAAGAAACATTTCTGATTATTATCAATGTTGAAAACAGATGTGCTGCTTCATATTTTTGTGGAAACCGTGACACGTTTTATGTTTCAGGATTCTTTGATGAACAGAAAAGAACAGCATTTATTTGAAATAGAAATATTTTATATTTTACATAATTCAATAGAAATATTTTATTATAACATCATAGACGTTTTTACTGTCCATTTAATAAATTCTTGCTGAATAAAACTGATTTCTTTAAAAAAAAAAAAAAACTTTTGAACAGCAGTATATGACAAGACAGAATAAAATTATTAAACAAAATACATTATTAACATTATTTAAGCAACAACCTATGACAGATTGTGCTGAATTATTGCAGTATATCACTAAACATTGGTGTCTTTTATCATATTGTTGTAGCTCCCATTTTATGAAAACAATAATCCTCTAGTGGTTGTGCATTACAGTGATTTTATCATGGTTAAGAAGCTCATTTTCTGAACCATTATAAAATGCTGTCATCATTTACTCACCATCAATTTGTTCCAGACCTTTACGAATTTCTTTTATTCTTCAAAACAGCCTCTTTTGTGCTCAACAGAAGAAACTCATACAGGTTTGGAACAAGTGGAGGGTGATTAAATGATGCCAGAATTTTTATAATTAGTTGAACTATCCATTTAATTTTAGTAAAATTGCTGTACTGCAATGCAATATGGCTTCTTTCTGCATACTGATTTATTGTCAGTATTAAAACCACAAGCGAGCTGCTCTTGCCTGATTGTGCTGCTGCTGTAGGACGTCAGCGATGCTGCTCTCCACGGCTCTCAGCTGCTGATAGATCTGATGCAAGAACTGCTCCAAATCCATACAGTCCAGCTGACAGCCCTGAACCAACACCTGACAGGCAGAGTCATGGGATATATCACTGATCAGAAAAAAAAAAACAGCCAGCTAATGCACAGTCATAGATCCACAAAGACCTGAGATCCAGACCTGATGAGAACTAAGGCCAATGATGGAGGAATACGCCAGAATAGTGATGAAGATCTCTGGCTGGAACACGTGATCCGTTCCTGGGACTTTAAAGGGTTTTGCCAGACCAATCAAGCACCGAGACAGAGCGTGGAAGACTTCATCAAAGATCATCTCTCCTGTGCTGTCATCCTGAAAACAGACAGCATATGACTTTGCACTCTTCAAACAAGGGCTACACATTATTTTAAGGTGTCCTTGTTACAGTGTAATTATACGCTGAAGTACTATTTAGTAAGTAATATTACTATTGATGTTATAATAGAGTAATATTTATTAACTACATGTACTTACCATATGGTTAGGATTAGGGTTTGGCTTAGGGTTACTTGCATGTAATAATGCATAATTAATTGCTATTATAATAGTAATTACATGTAACATGTGTAACAAGGACACCTTGAAATAAAGGGTAACCAAAACAAGTCACTGAATGTGATGACGATGATGGTCTCGTACCACGATCCCGGTGGACGGGCTCAGGTCCAGCTCGATGATGAAGCGGTACCTGCGCGCCAGGAAGGTGACGTGTGTGGAGGGAACCAGCAGACACGGGCAGGACGAGGAAGGAGAGTCGGGCTGCCATCCTTTCGGGAGGACGCTCAAAACATCCAGCTCGTTCTCTGACTTCAGCTGACGGACACACACAGACACAGAGATGGGATACAGTGTCATGTGATCCATGAAGATCTGAACTGATGCGATTCAGCACAAAAACTGAACAACAAAACTGCTGTTGTTCCAGTACAGGCCTTCAAGGTAAAGAAGGAAGGCCTGAGACATGCATTTAAGGATAATTAAACAAAGAAAGAATATATTAAAGCAGGACGGTTAATTGACTGTCATTTGGCCATTTAAGGATTATTACATTAGCTAGTAATCATGTCTGCTTGGACAATTAACAGGAGTTGCTCCATTCTGAGTAAATATTATGTAAAATAAGCATTTCATTTCATGCAATCTCCTTTTCTGTCATTAAAATGAGTGCTGTCAAACAATTAATTGCGATTAATCACATCCAAAATAAACGTTTTTGTTTACATAATATATGTGTGTGTACGGTGTGTATTTATTATGTATATATATAAATACACACTCATACAGTATATATTTTAACATTTAAAAATGTATATTTATTTAACTGATATTATATATAAATATATTTAATATAGAAATATAACATATTTTTCTTAAATATATACATGCATGTGTTTGTATTTATATATACATAATAAATATACACAGTACATTATGTACACAAAAACTTTTATTTTGGGTGCGATTAATCGCAATTAATCATTTGACAGCACTAATTAAAATAAATGTGCATTACCATTTAAAGCTCTGGGGTCAGTAAGACTTTTTTTAAAGAAACTAAAACTTTTATTCGGCAAGGATGCATTAAATTGATCAAAAGTGTTGGAAAAAGGCACTTTTGGACTTTCTAAAAAAGAAAAAAAATCACGATTTCTTAAGCAGCAAATCAGCATATTAGAATGATTTCTGAAGATCATGTGACACTGAAGACTGGAGTAATGATGCTGAAAATTCAGCTTTGATCATAGAAATAAATTACATTTTAACATATATTCACATAGAAAACAGTTATTTTAAACTGTCAAAATATTTCACAATATTACTGTATTTTTGATCAAATAAATGCAGCCTTGGTGAGTAGAAGAGGCTTCGGTCAAAAACCTGCAAGCCCCAGACTTTTGGACAATAGTTTATCAGAATGAAATCACCTACGAATCACCCTTTTCTCGAGATCATTGGTCTCAAACTCAATTCCTGGGCCATAGCTCTGCACAGTTTAGCTCCAACCCTAATCAAACACACCTGATCCAGCGAATCAGTGTCTTCAGCATCACTAGAAACTTCCAAGCAGGTGTGATTTGGAGCTGGTTGGTGCTAAACTCTGCAGAGCTGTGGCCCTCCAGGAATTGCGTTTGAGACCACTGTTCTAGATATTCACAGAGCCATTAGTCGATTACAGAATCAAACCAAACCCGCTCTCTCTCACCAGCTCAGACAGAGGACTGGGCCGAACGGCCTGATTGAGCCGGTTGAGGAACCAGGACAGACGCACGTTGCGTGAAATCCTGTACTCCTCTTTCATCAGCAGGTACACCTGCTCAGCCTCCTCCACCTTCAGAGAGAAAAACAGCAGAAAACAGCCAACATGGGAACAAGCACTTGCATGTCAATACAGGAGCAGATTCCTGGATAGAAAGCTGGTCTTTGGTTCTTGCTTTTTTGACAGATACACGGACAACATTAATCCTGATGATGTTGAATGTGTTGTAGTTACGCTGTACAGCAAATGTTCACCATCTAACTTCAGTTTCACATATACAACATCATTAAGATAATAAAAAATAAAGGTCCTTTTACATGTTTACAAATACACAGGCTAAAAAGAAAATATTGTACGTGTGTATAAAAGTACCTTACAAAATAATTTAACACACAAATGCTACTTATATGTTTGTTTGTTTGCATTTTTCTAAATTAATAGTGGCCCAGGATTCTTAGTTATCCTTCCAGAAACAAGTAAAAAGTAGTATAGAGCTAAGCAAAAAACACCAAACAAAGAAACACAATTGTTTATCATACAAAATAAAATAAAATCAAGAACAATAGTTTGACTGTCAATAGCTTGAGTGTTGAAAGACACTGCAGTGTTTATAACAATTTATATCCACTGCTGGACAATTTCAAAAAGCTTCAGCTACATTTGAAGAAGAATCGATTTAACTAACGTTACATGCAGTGTGTCCACATTTAATTTCACTGAAGTATATGAAGAGCATGTTGTTGTTGTTGTCTGAGGGAGGGGCTGCAGACTCATGACAGAACTGCATTAAACTGATTTACTTCCAACCTACGCCTTAAACCTCTCCCAAATATCTCTTATTTAGTTAACAGGTTAGAAAAAGGCATTCGGTGCAGGAATAACAGAATAAAAGTCTCACAGGTTTCCTAAAATCGACGGATTTTCTCCTGTTCTGTTTATTTGCTCTGCTACTTAAGCAGTAAACAATTCCGACGGAACTGAACAAAACAAACAAACTCGGTCCAAACAAGAGTTTAGTTTACCTCCTTGTCCTGTCTGTCTGCCATGCCGTGCTTCTCATTACTGGCAGGTTGACTTTGAGCGCGTTTTAGAGGCTTTGTGTGTCAATAAACTGCAGTTCATCTGACTGCAGCCGCTTCACTTCCTGTTCCCGAATTCAAAATAAAAGCCCTCATATACGTTTATAAATACACAGAGAAAATGTTATATTCGCATTAATTATAATATGATTGTTTTTAATGTAAATCTAACTTATTAAATACATTTCGAGAGAAAAGTTGAAATGCAAATTTATGTATTATTCCTAATGAGTTTGTTTAACGTTAGTCCCATGTGCTTAGACGTATTTTGGACTTCATCTTTGGCACACAGACATCAACTGGAAATATCAAAAGTTGAGATCTTAGTCTACATTTTCTTCTGATAATTAAATTCGAGCAAACAGACTACAATACTTGTCTCAAAAGGATGCGGCGATTCTATTTACAACTAACGTTATATATTAGAAAAGTTTAGGAACCGTTCTCTCGGGCGCGTTTTGAAAGCCGGACTCCTTTTGCTGCTGCAAGTGTTTGTTTACTTCCGCTTTGTTGTGCCGTTTGGTCAGTAGCTTTGAAATGCAGGTAAATTGTTAAATGTTTTTACTTTAAGTTTATTTTTACAGCTTTTTCATAAAAACTCACTTACAATTAATGACGCAAGCACGCATGCAGTTTGCGAAAATAGACCTTTTTTGTGTTTGCGTATAGAATGCTGGCATGCTCTAAACTGCAGGAAACAAATGTAGCATTATTGTTATTTATTAGGTCAAATAAGAGCTGATGGTGGTGTGTTTGTGTTTTATTTCGACAGCAGCGGGAGGAGAAGCAGCTGGAGGCGTCTCTGGAGTCTCTGCACGCTCGCGTGGCTCATCTCAAAGGTTCCCTGCATCCCTAGTTGTTGCTTATAAGAGTATTTGCATACATAATTACTTAATTTTATTTTATTTGCTACTTTATTTTGGTTGATTTGTATATTTTACTCCCCAAAAAAAAAAAATTTCACCTTTTTTCACATTCGTTTTTGATCATGAAAATCAATGTAACTATTTTTCTTAAGACCATTTAGCCTTTTCTAATAATAATGATGCTGAAAATTCAGCTTTGATCACAGCAATAAATTGCTTTTTAAATATTACAATAGTAAACAGGTATTTTTTCACACCTGTTCATTACTGTTTTTGCTGTATTTTTGAAATAAATGCAGCTTTGGTGAGCAGAAGAGACTTCTTTAAAAACAAAACATATTACTGGCCACAAACTTTTGAATGGTAGTGTATCTTCATAAAGAATAATTTAAATTATTTTTTAATATGCTTATTTAATATTTTTTTTTTAGTGTTCATATTGCAAATACCACCAAAGTCACCATTCCAATAAAAAATGTAAAAACTGTATTTTTTTTTGTTTTTAATGACCGAAGACCACCTAAGGATTAACCTTTAAACTAACATTGACACTGCTGTAAACACATTTTAAATGTGAAATGTATAAAGGCTGGTTGTTGAATTCTGTTCTGTTATCTTTTTAGAAACAGATCCAAACACTGAATAAACTTTGCTCAAATCTTTTGGAAAAGCTGAATAATCCTCGTGACGACAGAGACTCTGAAACCTCAGGTAGGTTAACCGTTGATCCTAGTTTAATATTTGCAGATTTGTCATGTGTGCAAAGCCATTGATGTTAAATAGATGTTTCTCTTCAGCTTTGAGACAAAACAAGCCATCCTTCAATCCCGCCGACACAAACGCTCTGGTGGCAGCGGTGGGGTTCGGAAAGGGTCTCTCGAAATGCAGACCACCCGGATCTGCCCCTCCTGGTCACCCTGGACAGCCGATGATGTCAACAGGTCCCACACTACAGCAGGTCACAATCGCTGGGACCACGGGCCATCAGGCCGGCATGGGAGGACAGGTCGCCCAACAGCAGCCTGGACAACCTGGTACCACATTTAATAACATTCACAAACACATTTACGCACAAAAGCACCATGTATCATGCTCCTGCAATGATTTAATTCTACACGTTCTATTTGAACAGGTAAAATGCCCAGCAACATCAAGAATAACATCAAGTCTGCATCCATGCATCCTTACAACCGATGAGTTTCGTTCAGAAATGCTGCGTTTTGTGATGCGACGTTTGGTATATGAAGCCAAAAAGCTCATTTGTTTTGTGCATTTTCAATAAAATAATTTGTTGAAATCGTGTGTTATCAAATTTCCTTTTGCCACATCAGATTTCAAAGAAATAAGTTCAAATGTAGTACTGAGAAACACAACAGAGACACTGCAGTGAAAGGAGCACTAGACGTCCTAAACATAGAGGTCTATTTCAGTCACTAGGTGGCGATGTTGGCTTTTTGTTGAATGTGTGTCCGAGGGCTAAGTGCACTGCCATTCAAGTTTGGTATAATAACTAATACTGAAGTATAGCTAGTACTTGTATTCATCAAGGATGCAGTAAACTGATCAAAAGTCACAGTAAAGACATTTATAATGTTACAAAAAGTTTATTTTTTAAATAAATGCTGTTCTTTTGAACTTTCTAATTATCGAAGAATTATGGAAAATAAAATGCATCATGGCATCATGTTTCTTGAGCAGCAAATCACCATATTAGAATGATTTCTGAAGATCATGTGACACTGAAGACTGGAGAGAGAGAACTACAGATCTTTCCTGATAAACTCGCAATGGATCTGTCACTATATGTTTTGAATTCAGGCCCTCAGTGCTGGATAATTTCGCCCTTCTGTCCGGGCAGCTGAACACCATCAATAAGGTGTTAAAAAACGAGAAGACCCCATCCTACAGGTCCCAGGTCATCATCCCCCTGCTGCTGTCTGAATGATGCTGAAAATTCAGCTTTGATCACAGGAATAAATTGCTTTTTAAATATTACAATAGTAAACAGTTTTTGCTGTATTTTTGAAATAAATGCAGCTTTGGTGAGCAGAAGAGACTTCTTTAAAAAAATTTAAACATATTACTGGCCCCAAACTTTTGAATGGTAGTGTATATTATATAGAATAATTTAATTTTCATTATTACACGGCCCTGTGGAATACTTGATTCTGATTGGTCAGTCGTGACATTCCGAGGTATGTTATCCCTCGATAACAGACCCCATCCTACAGGTCCCAGGTCATCATCCCCCTGCTGCTGTCTCCTGATCGATAGATGAAGAGCTGGTGGTGAGTGTATTCACCGAGTCACTGCTTATGACAGCATCACTGGCTTTTTAAGATGCTGCTACTTCTGTTACAGAAACTAACAGAGCAGCGGGTGCCTGTGTTCAGCCATGAGATTGTGCCGGATCATCTCAGGACCAAACCTGACCCGGAGGTGGAGGAACAGGAGAAACACCTGAGCGCCGAAGCGGCCCGGATCGGACCTGAAGTAGCTCAGGTAAACGAATCCACGAGGGTTCTTTACTTGACTTAACCGAGCAACACCGTAGCAACCATCTAGCAAGGCCTAAATCCCTGTCTCCAGATGATAAAGGTATTCAGACTAAATGAGCCTTCTGTAACCCTCTGGTACACCCTTCTGATTGTCAGTGCTCAAAACAGACCGAAAACAATAACTGTTTTTTTTTTTTAATGAAATGAATGTACTATTTTTTGATTATTACACGGCTCTGTGGAATACTTGATTCTGATTGGTCAGTCGTGACATTCCGAGGTATGTTATCCCTCGATAACTACCGGTAAAAGCTAATAACATAGGCTCATCCTGGTAACAGCAGTCGGCACTGTACTCTTGAACTATTTTTTCTTGTTGGAAGCTTTCCGTTCAAATATTATTTAATCTCAAATCAATATTTCGCATCTAATTATTTACTTATGTGGCAAGTAGCCGTGTAATAAGCGGGATAATGTACATCTGGTGGTGAGTGTATTCACCGAGTCACTGCTTATGACAGCATCACTGGCTTTTTAAGATGCTGCTACTTCTGTTACAGAAACTAACAGAGCAGCGGGTGCCTGTGTTCAGCCATGAGATTGTGCCGGATCATCTCAGGACCAAACCTGACCCGGAGGTGGAGGAACAGGAGAAACACCTGAGCGCCGAAGCGGCCCGGATCGGACCTGAAGTAGCTCAGGTAAACAAACACACGAGCCTTCTTTACCTGACTTAACAAAGCAACACCTTAGCAACCATCTAGCAAGGCCTAAATCAAATCCCTGTCTTCAGAAGACACAGGTATTCAGACAAAAATGAGGCTTCTGGAACCTTCAGGTATACCCTTGTGATTGTTGGTGTTTAAAACAGATCGAAAAACAATGTGTAAACTTTTTTTTTTCTTAATGAAATTAATGTATTGCATTTTCATTAAATAATATTTATTCTTTAAAATTTTGTCTTTCGTGGTACTAGACAATATTCACATCTATTAACCATTTATTTCTATATTATTTCTATATAATCATTTTTATATAATTTGTATATAACACAAATATTAGAAAAATTTTTTACTTTTTTATTTTATATAGTGGGAAATAAAGCAAGAGTATTTAAATGTGCATATAGTTATCCCTCGATAACTACCGGTAAAAGCTAATAACATAGGCTCATCCTGGTAACAGCAGTCGGCACTGTACTCTTGAACTATTTTTTCTTGTTGGAAGCTTTCCGTTCAAATATTATTTAATCTCAAATCAATATTTCGCATCTAATTATTTACTTATGTGGCAAGTAGCCGTGTAATAAGCGGGATAATGTACATCCAGCCAGTTGTTATCTCAGAATAAACCCCTTCAGGCTGATACAAGACCCCTCCTTTATTCTGCGATAACAACCGGCTGGATGTAGACATTATCCCTTACTTAATTTTTAATATGCTTAGTTAATTATTTAAATTTTCCATTTTCATTACAAGTTTAAATGTTGACTTGGAAGCTTATCTTTCACAATTTCAATATTTAATGTTCCTCATTGAGGAGATAAATGTTAAGAGTACTGACAAATGTGCACTCTTTTGTTTCATTCTAGCCTTCTTGCTTGGTTTTTCAGTTCATATGAATGTCTTAGTGATCGCAGATGAACATTAAACTTCTGTTCATAGCCTCAATAACAAAAAAAATTACTAAAAGGTGCTGGTGTAGTACCATTGACGTTTGGACATGTATCATGGTTTTCTATTTATCATGATAATCGTGCACACACTGTACAATAGAAAACAGAAATCTATTTGCTCGATCATCACACACTTTAGGACCATTTTTCTTTGAACCCCACTGACTGTTACCCGTGACACATGAACCTGACAGCAGCAGCGCTGATCCCAGGACATCACACACCTTCAGCATCACCTCACACCGCGCAGGTGTTTAATGGTAAATCTGCAAGTGAAAATGAAAGTGGTTTGGGACCCATTTGAGCCAATTAGCACATCAGGAGCATTGGCGGGTGATACAAGAACCTTCTCAGCGGATTCCTAAATGTAATCACATTCCTAGATGCGCACATAAATTAGGTATAAAATTTCAGTTCCCTTTTGTGTTCTGAAGGTGTTAATGAATACATAAGAGGAAATAATTGCTGAGAATGAACTGATTCAACTTTTTTGTCTCACCAATTCAGACAGCATCTGCAAATATTTACCATTAAACATGGAAGAACTGTAATAGTAAATGTCAAAATATAGCAGTTTGCAATAGCATGTATAGCAATTGCTAAATCTTTTATTTTGGTTCTTTGAAATGGACGCTTTCATTATTAGGAGACTTGATATCAGATGACATGATGGATGTAGTTAAAGGCACAGCTCGCTCAGAAATTAACATTCTGTCATCTGCCAGTTTCTGCTCCCCGTGGCCTTCCATAGTATGGAAAGCTTTGATTTAGAGTTTGTATTGATCAAGATGCATTGCTCTTGAAATTGTGTTCTGGTTCCAGGTCACTTTTTGATCAGTTCAAGTGCTCAAATGAACTTCAGTGGATTCATGTGGCCAAAAACACAAGGCAAACTGTTGAGTGCAACTGGGATCTGGATTTAAACCCCAGTTCATCCATATGAATGTTTGTTTTAATGAGCCAATCAAAATCATGCCGGTGGATGTATAGCAGGAGTTAGAAGCAATTATCATGCATTTTATTTAGTGATTTAACTGGAATGGAGAGCAGGTCCCAGATGAGCAATAGAGACTAGAGCTGTGCACTCATTTGACTGCAGTAAACATGCACCTAGCAACCACTCATAACACCCTAGCAATGAGTTACAACCATGCAGAACGCCTCTGCATTTCAGTATAACCATCAGACCAATGCACTTAAAACCAGTGGTAAATATAAGCAGACGATTCTTGGACATTTTGCTCTAAATTACATACACCCATACTGAAAATGCAACTTTTGAAGCAGTTATGCGTATTAAAAAATGTAAAGAATGCAAAGAATGTTTGCGGTGTGAGAATGTGTGCAGTTTAAATTGTACAACTAAATGTCTAATAAAACTACACTGCAAAGGTGGCAGTGGCACAGAAGTGCTTCTGATGTGGCATTTAGCCGTCTTTAGACTAATTGATGCTGTTGGCATAAATGCATTGAGTAACTGCACCTTTATATAGTACTGATACTAGCGGCTGAGGTGGATCAGAGCAGGCATCATTTGCTTCTCCATCTTTTTAAATTTGATTAATGTCATTCGCAATGCATCATGGGATTGTAGTTCTTTGCCTCACTAAAGCCATTAAATACATACTCTTATACCTTTGTCTTTTTGTTCGTTTTTTGCTTCAGATAAAAGTTGGTACTGTTGTGATTGCTGGTTGACTCAGTTCATTATAGTGCTTTAACAAAGACTTTTTAAAATCCCTATGGAAAAAATGAATGGAAAATAAAAATGCTTCCAGGGGCCAGTTGCATAAACATAGATACTATGTTAAGTCTGTGTCTTAAGAAATATTTTGACCATCTATCAGTTAGCCAAGAGATAATCAATCTCACTTTTCTGATTAAAATTGGGCCAATTTATATTTTTGTAACTGACTTGAAACAGTTATGACCAGACTACATGAAAACAAATGAGAAGGCTAACTTTTTAGGACCAGTCTAAGCAGTTTATGCAACCGACCCCAGAAGCAGTGCCGCTGAAAAAGTAGGAGGCACTAATGCACTCTATTGTGTTGGCAAATATTGTATGGGCAAACGCCACTTCAGAATATGTTTTAAAAAGTTATAATAACAACAAATAAAATATTTGTAAAAATGTAAAAAGTTGATTTGTTGTTATTTGTGTGTTTATTACGGAAGCTTGCTTCTGCCACGAAAAAAAAAATAAAATAAAGGTTTGATCAGAATTGTGAGATTTAAATTTGTGAGTTGCAATTGCGAATCCAATTCTGTGGAAGCTCACAATTCTCACAATTTCGTACAGTTGCAAGTTTATCATGCAATTCAGAATTATGAGATAGAAAGTCGCAATTACCTTTGTATTGTGTATTCAGTGTGGCAGAAACAAGCTTCTATAGTTTATTGTTCTTGTTGTCATTGAACGATTCTATCATCTATGATTTAAAAAATGAAGTTCACAGATTTTCGAGTGTGAGTCTTGCTGTCATATTGCAGGGCATTTCCCAGCATTCAGCCGACAGGGTGATGTTTTACTGACAGAGGCACTG
Organism: Sinocyclocheilus anshuiensis; assembly: GCF_001515605.1. Taxonomy (NCBI): domain Eukaryota; kingdom Metazoa; phylum Chordata; class Actinopteri; order Cypriniformes; family Cyprinidae; genus Sinocyclocheilus; species Sinocyclocheilus anshuiensis. Next base: position 1,094,938 of record NW_015539929.1, read on the forward strand.
AATGTGACAGCGGCCTCCTGCCTTGAGTCTCATCTGAGTCTCAGACTCCAGTTCTTCTGAAAACTCGACTGTGTGCAGAGAAATATAGAGCTCAGGAGATCTATACTCTCCCACATCACTGAGCCCAGACAGAAATAACAACAAACACTGACCCCTGTAACCCTGAGAACACACACTTCAATAACTTCTCAAACAAATCAACTTAACCTGACCCTACAAAGCAGCGGAATGTGTCAGAAAACTGTAAAATTGCGAATCAAACAGCCTTTCTGTTCTGCCAAACGCACTTTTAATCCTTCAAAACAGTGATAATTGTTTGACAAGAAAGACAGAATAGACACAGGTCTGGATGAGCAGGAGGACTCTGACAATCTGCCATCGGCTTTGAGGGATATTGAGCTTGTATCCGCATCAGCCCTTCGCTTTCGCGCTCTGTTTGGAATCTGTGTTTCAAAGAGATAAGTTTGCTGTTTGTCTCGAGGCGCTGTTTTCAAAGATGCGCAAACGCGCGTCTGATTCATTAACACGAGCCGCTTCAGGCGCTTCTCACAAAGCAGCGCTGTTTAACTTCCAACACCCACATCGCGAAAGTTCATCTCGTCAGAGCTGGCAGCGTTTCCGCGATTGTCGACGCGTTCTGCGCTTTGATCCGCACGGAAAGGCTCTTTTTGGGAAAGTTGGTGATCAGACGCGCCTGACGGACGCAAACGGGACACAGTACGTCCTCCTGAATTAAGCAGAAAATCAACACCAACATCTAACCTGATCTCTCTCCCCGGCCCTCTGTGACAACGCAACGCGAGCCATCGGGGAGGAACTTTACTCTCCTGCTTTGAGTTTGATGGCTCTGAGGTCCCCGCAGCCATGCGCAATTCACGACCCTCACGCTTCAAATTCTTCGCTCGATACAGACGCGGCGCATCCTCCCTCTGGACGCGCGAGATCCTCGCTGCTCCGTAATCCCCGCGCACGCAGCTTTAATTCCTGAGAGCCGTTCCCATCCCATCCCATCCGGCCCTGCGGCGAGCTCGTGAGGATGAGGATGAGGATGATGCGTGTGCATTGTACTGGCATTGATACGCTACATCACACGTGCATTATGCAGAACGCGCAAACACGCACGCATGTTGTTTTTACAGGACAAGCGCATCATAAAAGCCTCATTCTGTTTATTTGACCTCATGCTCCATTTACAGCAGATGGATGTCATTTCAAAACTTTGGGGGGAAAAAATAGGCTACACTGCATTTCTGGGATCTTTATGTTGATCTAAATGAAAAAGTGAATTTGTGAGTCTCATTGTGGTTTTATGGTGTTGCCTATTTATTTTTTCTTACAGCGTCCGTATAAAGTATATGGGTCAGTCTCAGAATTTGTCTTTGTTCCTGCCCTTTGTATTCAACCTTTCTGTGACAGACATTAACCTTTACAAATAATGGTTTGATCTTTTTGACATCATGTTATTGTTTTTTTGTATCAGTGTTTCATTGTGAATGCACTTATATAATTCCAATAGTTAAACACTTTTATAATGAAAAAAAGAAAAAGTAATGATATGAGAGTTTGAAAGAAAAAATAAATATATATATTTTTTATTTCAGTTGTGTTTCTCTGGAAATTTGAGTGTGAAAATTCAGAAGAAACCCTTTCAGATAATAAAAAAAAAAAGATCCATAATGGTCATTATACTCATGGTTAAATCTTCAAAGAGTTTAATGTGTTGTATCACAAGATACCATTTGATATAACAGATGAAATTGGGCACTGATCATATTTTAGTGTTACATGCAGAGCTTTCAAGTAAAGACCATACTTAAAGGGTTAGTTCACCCAAAAATTAAAATTAGCCCATAAATTACTCAGCCTCAAGTCATACGCAAAGCCGACCTCCATATGTCATCCGCCCAGAACTGCTTACGTTTACAACAGTGAGCGCAAGCTACATTAAAGTGATTATTACGTTTTGAATATGGATATTTTTCTTACAGGATGACCTGAGGGTGAGTAATTTATGGGCCAATTTTCATTTTTGGGTGAACTAACCCTTTAAATGTATATACAATAATTTTTAAAGCCGCCTTTTTTCTAATTTATTAAATGTACTAATTAGATTTTTTTTGTATATTTAATGTTGTGTACGTGTTTTCTTCTGTGATTTGCGCTGGTGTTTTGAAGCTCAGTCCAGCGGTCTGATTCACTCAAAGGTTCTTGCTCTGAATCAATTTCAGAACAAGGTCCCGCTCGTGGCGAGTGAAAAATGGACTACAGAGAGACTCTAAATGGTGGCCATCAATAAACGTGCGGCGCTTTGCATTCATCTTCCCCCCTTAATTTGTTTTCCAGACATCAGTCCCTCGGCTGCTGACCTTTGAGAGAGACGCTCCTGAAGCAGCAGATAGAGTGAGACGCTTCCCGCCGAGAGCGAGTGTGTTTATGAAGTGCAGGCGGGAAACAATAGACTGAAGCAGCGCATTTAACCGCCGGAGCCCTGCATCTCACACAGACACGCTGCTGGAGTCATGTTCCTACAGTAAAACAGCAGCTGCTAAGAACCTGAGGGTCATTCTCAGGAAAACCCCCGCCATTTGGTCCTTGAAAATGTCAGGTTTTTGTCATTTTATCATTTCATTTGAAAAGGTTATTCAGATTAGTGGTCAGCATATTTAGCTATAAGTGTTTACAATGGTTACATGTGTGTTTACAGCCTAGAGCACAATGTGCATGAACAAATTCACAGTGGGGGGAAAAAAGCATTTAAAACAAAACTACACATTGAAAGCATAGGCAAAAATATAGGCAAGCTGATTTTTAATATTAGGCTATATAGCCAAGTTCCATGACAATGAACTGGACATGCAAATTGGATGATATCTCATTGAAAAAGTTACATTTAGAGGTTACATTTATTCATTAGGTTCATTATTCTGTTGCAGATAACACACGAATTGTGCTGTTTCTTGAGAATGAGTGTTTTACATTTTTCTGCAGGTTTTTAAACATGATCTTCAGCTGCATCTCAAAGTCTGGCACATTGTGATTTCTTTCAGTCGACATCAGCTTAAAATATATTGGTCACATTTGCAACCTCTGAGGGGAAAAAAATCATGCATATCAGCACAAAATCAACCAGTTTCATCTGAGAGAAGGAGATACATGCCATTGCTCTTTTCTTTTCATTTTTACTGTTTGTTACAGAACATGATCGGTCAGTGACTAGATCAGTATTATTAGAAGTTATTTTTGGAAATATTTAATATGGTATTTCCAATTCAAACAATAGAAGAGTTCAAAATTACCCAGTTATATATTAATGATATTTCACATTTTTCAATTTTCAGTGTTATTTCAGTTAGCTAAAAGCAAAACTAAAACAATTCTACACTTGAAATAACATTTCTGCAATCTTTCCAGCTGTTGCCAAGGCCACTTTTTCTCATTTAGTTAAACTTGATATACTAAAATAACTAAAACTGAAATAAAAATTAAATTCTCAGTTTCTCTGGATTTACTAGGTATGGGCTCTAGTAAAATGATAATATTTGTTTTATTCCATAAACATCACATTTCCATCTTTTTGCATAAATGACAGAAAACACAACAAAATCATCCCCTAAATTAATATGAAAACTGAAAATATAACACAAATTAACTCATTCACACAAAAATAACACACTAACTGAATATGAATGCACGAATGAAACCAGACACCAGAGAGAAACATATTGCAACAAAAGAAACTATTTATTTGGAATATGCATTACCAGTACAAATGAAGAGACCCAAAAACCTACACCTTGTTAGTTTTTCTTCACAAAAACGAGTAGGAATCAAAAAGACAATAGTTTGCCGTTCCATTTTATTCCTTTTATACATATGCAGAGATCTTAAAAGTTAAAACTTGACAAGAGGACGTCTCTGCGCTTGTTTATAAAAAAGAAGAAACATTCAAAAACACTGCAGGAGTTTAAAGAACAAAAGACATGCAACAAAGTAAACGTGATGTCTTACAAACCGCTGTATATGCAAAAACTAAAAGCATCATTACATGAGGCTTTTCTGAATACGGTGCTGCTGAGGTGGGATCTGCTCCGGCGATGAGACGGCAAACCAAAGAAAGACAATGACCCACACTATCTAGAGCTCCAAAACCTCTCTACATGTCTCATTCTCAATCAACTGAGCAACTGTCAGGAGCAGAAAGCCTGCGCTCATCACAGCGCTTCCGTAAAGACCTAATCATTTTAGCCGTTGTTATGAAAAGAGCAAAAGAAGAGTAAAGGTGCACATCTACATATAGAAGCTAGCGCGCATTCACATTATGCTTGCGAGAAATCAAATATATGGCCGTTCGTATAGGACATCAGAAATGAGAATCGGCTATTCACAACAGGAGGGCATCAAAAATATATCCAAACCGATTTCTGCATTTGTGTGCCATCGTGAGCTTTTCCTTTCTTCTCAAGAAACACCAGTGGATTTTTGGTTTCAGGTATAACGCGCCGGGACGCTCGTGAGAAACGCATCCCAGATTTTACACAATTTACAGCATGAAGGATGTGATGTGAACGGAAGAGCGGACACGCCTGTGGTTTTTGGTATCAAGGTCGCCCGGAGAGAAGGCTGACATGGAACGAAACCGGAAAACAAAGTGATTTCACATTTGGGATTGGTTCACTTCTGATTGCCTTTTATTGCATTCTGATGATGATGATGATATATATAAAGGGATTTGTGTGTCTGTACATAAACATCAGACAAAAATTAATCAAGATTACATGAATAAACTGAAGCGTGACGCATGTGAATCTTATTTAAAATGCAAAATAATGATACCGTTGTGCTAATAACCTTCAGAAATGAATATTTCGATATCTATGTCTAAACCGCATTGCCTTTATTTCTCACTAAAGCAGGGAAATTATGATCTTCCCTTATGTACACAAACCAAATATTCCGCGATTCAAAGCAAAGGTTATTAGACGAACAGAAATCTAGTTCAGCTCAGATGCAGTGCAACCTGCTTTTTCAAGCACAAGTCTATTATAATGTAAAACGAGCTCCTAAAGTGATGTATAAAAGTACTTTGGCACTATGGTAAAATTGCAAAAATGTTTCAAACATAACGTGATGTTTGTTGTGACGATGAAGGCAGGGTTGACATACAGTATAGATGCATGTGTCTAGTCTAAAGGTCCTGCTGTCTCGGTCTGGATGTTTGAGAGGTAGCATGAAAACGTTTGATGATGCTCTCTGTGTGGTGCGGGGATGGAGACAGTCCGTGTGTGTGAGGATCAGTTAGAGGTGTCGGAGTGAACGCTTCCGGGTCCTTCTGTGGGGGAGGTGACGGAGGACGGGGTGGTGGGGTCCTGCCAGCCACCGTTCGCCTGACGGAGAGACAACACACATACACACACACATGCCATGAGTGAACAATCAGGCACATTTTGTGTCATATAAAAATTGCAATATCAGAGAAAAATGGCCTGTAAATCAATATTTCATAGTCAAATCCATTGATCTCAGTGTGTAGAATGTGTCATTTTTATCAAATGAATAAAAATTAAATCATTCATTTTTTTACTGGAAACGTTGAATAGATTGTTTTTATTTCCAAAAATAAAAGGGTGATGTGCTACATAAACTCTCACAGGTCAAAATGACCCAGCGATCGGATATATGTATGACATTTTGCATTTTTAAAGAAAGGAGGATGTTTTACCAGGGTTATTAAAGTGGACTAAAACTAAAACCTAAAACATTTTTTTTTATTTTTTTCATAAAAAAAAAAAAAAAAAAGTAAATATATAATATATATATATATATTTTTTTTTTAAAATATATAGTTGTTTTTCAACAAAATATAAAAGTGTTATGTTTATTCCTTGTTGAATAAATCTAACAATTATTTATTTATTTAAATACAATTTATTTTCATTTTATTTAAAAAAAATCTACATTATTCAGAAAGGACACATTTAGGTTTCTTGAGCAGCAAATCAGCATATTAGAATAATTTCTGAAGAATCATGTGACACTGAAGACTGGAGTAATGATGCTGAAGATCCAGCTTTGATCACAGCAATAAATGATAGAAAACTGTTAAAAATATTACAATTTGAAATATTATTACAATTAAAAATGTTCTATTTTAATAGATTTTAAAATGTAACGCAGCATTAAAATACAATATTACTGTTTTAAGTGTGTTGTAGTGTGTTTTAGTCAAATTAGCAAACACACTGTAAGATGTCAAAAACCCTTTGTCAATTAAAACATTCTCAGTAATTTAGTTGGCAGTGCTGGTTTCTGTCAGTCTGAAATGATTACGTCCTCAGAAAATAGGAATCAGCATGTAAGAGCTCTGTGTGTGATGCCTGCCATTTATACTGACACACACACACACACACACACACACACACACACACACACACAAATACTGAGAGGCAACAAGAGAAAAGAATCAAGACTCCCAGAATAAAACAGGAATCAGTGAAGGACACTGAGAGAATGAAACACGGAATAAAAACACAGAGACGCAGCAGAATCCATCACTAATCTCACAGACAGCAGTGAAAGCAGCGCTTCAGACATAACACTGCATTTCACGGCATCACGCCGGTCTGTTCTTCAATCAAACCCAATATAAGAACAGAAGAAATGTCTTAAATGCTGCTGGTGAATGCACGCTTTAAACCAACATCGACGTCATCTCTGTAATTTGTGTGCCACTAATGCTTTCTGTTTCTCAATTTCACATACAGCGGCCCCCAAACTATCTGAACACTTCAGTCACAATTAAAAATGCATGAATGTCATTGCATTAGATAATAAAATATCAAAGCAAGTGTCATTCATTTTAAAGAAAGACACAGTACAAGCAAAATGAACTGCGCCACTTTGGTTGTGTAACGCATTTGTGAGGTGAACTTATCTAATGCAGTGACATTCAGACATTAATAACTGTCACTTAAGTGTCCAAATAATTTGAGCAAATGTGCATGCGTGATATTTCAGCTCTGAATGGATGAGCCTCATTTAAATCTCAAATTAGCTGATATATGTGCTCCTGTGAACAGTCATTTTATACTGATGCAATAATTTGCAACAAAACTATAAATAACACTCAGGATCACACATCATCTGACTAATTAATATAAAAGGATAAGGATGCATGTAGATAAAATGCTATTAAATAATTTAATAGAGACAGCATTCACGCTTTCAATATATATAATAGTCAGAACAGTTTAGATTTTGAATTTGCATTCATTATGTAAATCATTTTAAGATTTAATTAATTTCAAGTACACTTTTTGTAACAATATTATGGACAATACTATACACTACCATTCAAAATTTGGGGTCAGTAAGATTTTTAAAAACGTTTTTGAAAGTCACGAAGTTTGCATTAATTTGATCAAAATAAATAAATAAATATACAGTAAAAACTGTAAAATTGCAAAATATTATTACAATTTAAAATAACTATTTTCTATGTGAATATATTTAAAAATGTAATTTATTCCTGTGACCAAAGCTGAATTTTCAGCATCATATGCTGATTTGCAGCTCAAGAAACATTTCTGACTATTATCAGTGATAAGAGGTTGCAGATTAATACTTTTGTGGAAACTGTAAAATATTTCGTTTTTCCGAATCCTTTAATGAATAGAAAGTTAAGAAAACAGACAGCAGTCATTAGGAAAAAAAAAAAAAACTTCGCAACATTAAAAAATGTCTTTACAGTCACTTTTGATCAATTTAATGCATCCTCACTGAATAAAAACATTAATTAAAAAAATCGCTGCCCCTTATATTTTTGAACATAAATATAATATATTATATTTTATTATATATTTCTAAACTTGACCATGGGAACTGTGTATATTATGCAATTTATTGGGATTCAAAACAAATGTAATGATTTATTCAGTGTGAATGCTTTGTACGGTATTAAATGCGTTTTGAAAGCACTTGATGTGAACCGAGCGCCGTTCTGTGTGTTTGTGCATCACAGTCAAGCCCACAATTCTCCACAAAAAAAAGCAGGACGGGATTTGCATACATTCGTGCTTTTCCCGCGAATATGTTTGATCTCATTAACATACGGCCGGCGGAGCGCGGCAGATCGGGAGCGGGACGGAGACGCTGACCGGCCTCCCCCTCTCCTCCTCCTCCTCTCTCGTTCTCGTCTCGGCTCGCTGTCAAGGCCATTAGCTCGGCAGGAACCTGATCTGAGCAATGTGCTTGGATTGCTGTCCCAAGTCCACACTCCGCTCCCCGCGTGTCTGTCGTATTGATTTTCCCCTTTACCACACGGCTTGTCGCTGTGAATCTTCTCGGCGCGCCAAGTTGCCAGCAGCGCCCCTCCCTTCCCAAACACACAGGATGTCCTCCTACGAGGGTTTTACCATAGGCGCGCGGCTGTATTTTTAGCGCTGAGTGTTTTTGTGCACCGCCCTTGGGGGGATAATCAGGGTCGGGTGACTTTGGGGCACGGCGAGGGGCCATACATTTGCAGCCGGTGTCACCTGTTCCCGTCAGCGGGGCGCGTGGCTGCAGGTGCCGGGCCGATCTGATTGGATGTGATGGGCTCAGACAGACGTGGGGCCACTCTCGTGTCCACGTCTCGCTGGGCAGCACGCCGCCCGTGGCGCTTGCGACACACAGGCAATCAACTAAGTGACCACGATTCCCAGACAAGTCACACTAAGTGGCATTCTGAGCCCTATGGCTTTGAAATAATTGGTAGAGGGCAAAACAAGAGGAAGGGGGAAAAAAATAAGTGTTTTTTTCTCGCCTTACATTGATGCCCTGCGGACTGTACATCTGGTTTGCTGCGAGGCCGTCACTGTATCCTCCTGTCTGGCTGATAACATGGCGAAGGGTATCCACCTGAAACATCACAAAAACAACACGGCAAGGTCAGAGCGCACGAAATGCGAACGCAAGGTCGCAAACAAAGCAAAGTCAGACGACACGACAAAGAAGAAAGCAAGGTCGAAGAATGCAAACAACAATAAAAGACGACACAACGACAGACGTACAAACACATGATGACACGCGAACAATAAAACACATTACAAAGCCTGTCTCATCATGGCTCTGTTCTAAAGCCTAGTGAGCTGCCTACCTAGACAGCATTCTCCATATGCTGCCTTATAAGATTCCTTATTTGGGGTAGTAGCATTGTGGACATTAGAATGCATTAGAACAAAAATGATCCAAAACTTCACTCTAAAAAATGCTGGGTTAAAAAGGGACAAACCCAGCTATGGGTTGTTTTGACCCAGCGGTTCAAAACAACCCAACCGCTGAGTCAAAACAACCCAATAGCTGGGTTTGTCCCTTTTTAACCCAGCATTTTTTAGAGTGTGAAGACAAAACAAGAGAAATGTTGATTAAAAATATACATACCGTACTGTTCAAGAGTTTGCGGTCACCAACTTTTGTTGAATTTATTTGTTAAAAAATAAAGTAAAAATGGCAAAATTGTGAAATATTATTACAATTTAAAATAACTGTTTCATATGCCGATTTGCTGCTCAAGAAACATTTCTGATTATTATCAATGCTGAAAACAGTTGTGCTGCCGAATAGTTTTGTGGAAACTGCGATACATTTTATTTTTCAGAATTCTTTGATGAACGGAAAGTTTAAAAGAACTGCATTTATTTGAAACATAAATGTTTTGTAACATAAATGCCTTTACTGTCACTTTTGTTCAATTTAATGCATCCTCACTGAATAAAAGTATTCTTTCAGATAAATGAACAAATTAAATCTTACTGACCTCAAACTTGTGAACAGTAGTGTATATGTCATGCAATACTGAAAAGCAAACTGAAAGATTTTGCACAATTTATATGTGTATGTTTATGCGTATGCTTAATTGTGTCATTAGCAGCTCTACTGAAGTCATTATTTGAAATGCAGTCAATTAATGGTTAACCGATATTGATTTTATTAATTTTTTTATTACTGATGCCGATATCTTAGAGAGCAGGGTGGCCAATATAAAGCCGATATGTATGATATCACACTATTTAATATAAAGATGCATAACAAGTGCAGAAATGAAAATTATATTTATTTTACATATATTATGTAATTACATATTCATATAATAAAAATGTGTACTTGGTTAAAAAAATACATCTGTAAAATAAACATTAATTTAGATGACAACTTCTTGATTCTGTGCTGTCATAATAAAAGTCCTGCTTTCAACACATCGGCCAAACAGACAAACATTTTTGGCCTATGCCAATAATGAAAAAAATCCCAAATATCGGCCGATATATTGATTGACCACTACTGTCTATGCACAGTGTTTCAAATCAGGTTCAAATTCAGTCAGCTTCCTATGTAGGCAGTAGACAGAGAGGCGGTTCACAAGCTTTAGAAACAGAGAAAATTAACAATATCTTAAAAAATATTTTCTTTTTTTAACACACACACACACACACACACACACACACTAGAAATATTCATCATGTTGCAACACCATGAGCTGCAGTGTGTGTGCTGGTGCCGTGAGGTTTCTGTAGTGATTTATAGACACTATACCTGTGACTGCACATTGGCTCCCACCTGAGAGCTCTGGTACGAGTCCCCGTTCAGAGACTGAACACTCATAAACAAATCGCCAGAGTTTGACATGTTAAAAGAGCCAGCAGAACCTGAGAGGTGCACAGACACAACAGAGAGACAGAACAAGCCAGAAAATATACACAGCACACACATATATTATGTAAATAAAAACTTATTTCGGATGCGATTAATCGATTGACAGCACTAAAAAATTTATCAAAAACAACAGGAAACACATTTACAATATTACCAAATATGTCTATTAAAAAAAAAAAGCTGTTCTTTTGAACTTTCTATTCATTAAGGAATCCTGGAAAAACATTTTCAATGGTGTCCACAAAAATATTGGGCAGCACAACTGTTTTGAACATTGATAATAATCATTAACGTTTCATGAGCAGCAAATCAGCATATTAGAATGATTTCTGAAGATCATGTGACACTGAAGACTGGAGTAATGAAAAGAGCCAGCAGAACCTGAGAGGTGCACAGACACAACAGAGAGACAGAACAAGCCAGAGAAATGAATTTGAAGAATTCAAGAGAGCAGAAATGCAGAGTTATAGTTAGATAAGCTCTTCAGAGCGTAAGATCCAGCAGCCCATAAAGAAGACAAAGATTAAGAATCGATGCTAAGCAGGAGAGATCCAGCTAAAAGCAAGAGAAAGCTGACGCCACAGATAAAAACTCAGATATGTGCATATTTGATTTGAATTTATAATAATAATTGAATTTCTTTTTTCAGCTAAACAGAGATATGAATCCAAAAACAACAGACCCAGTGAGAGCAAATGCCATTTTTTTAATTTAATGCAAACAAAAACATGTTTGTGAGAAAGACATGTAAAATCTTTGATTGATCTTGAGTCAACATTCACATTTGCATATGATTTTATTTATATAGTTTGATGTTTTCACACATCTTTTTTTTAATTAGAAAAACTTTTATAATCCATAACTGTTTTTGTTAGCTTGTTAAAAATGTACACTACTTTTCAAAATTTTGGGGCGAGTAAAATTTAATTTTTATAAGAGATTGATATTTTCATTTTGCATATTAAATAGTGCTGTCAAATGAATAATCGCGATTAATCGCATCCAAAATAAAAGATTCTGTTTACATAATATATG
>NW_015539929.1:1106855-1131178 GCF_001515605.1 Sinocyclocheilus anshuiensis
TGCTGAAAATTCAGCTTCGCCATCACAGGAATAAATTACATTTAAAAATACATTATAATAGAAAACACATTTTAAATTGTAATAATATTTCACAATTTTACTGTTTTTACTGTATTTTTAATCAACTAAATGCGGCCTTGGTGGACAGAAGAGACTTCTTTCAAAAGTATTACAAATCTTACCGACCTCAAACTTTTGAACTGAAGTATGTATAATATTTTGTCAGCTGAAGGATTGATGTCCATTGTCTCTCCCTCACAGTCATGTTTTCATATTCAAGTCTATGGTCATATGTTCTCATGGCTTCATCGGAGCACTAAGCGGTGTGTTTTAAAGGGGTCATATGATGCTATTTTAAAGATCATTATTTCGTTTATTTGGTGTAACAGAATATGTTGACATGCTTTAATGTTCAAAAAACACATTATTTTTCAAATAGAGTCCTCTGAGTTACACAAAGAGAACTAATGAGACAGGAGCAGGACATGCTGTGACCCACAGAGCCCTCGTCCCGTTTTAAGTGAAAACACTTTCAATAGTTTTTCAGAGAGTCAAGTGTGCTACAGCTCCACATACAGTAAAGTCTTCTCATATACAGTACTAACAAAAGACATTTCCCACAATGTGACCCTACAGCAAAGGCGCTACAGCTGCATGGCTATATGAAGTCCTGACATCATGGGAATGAGTGTGGAGTTTATATGGTCTCACCTGCTGAGTTTGGAGTGGACGGGGAGTTGGCCTGGCTGCCATGTGCCGACACGCTCGCCGCGCTCACAGCCGTTTTGGCTGCGTACATGTTGGCTTCTTCCTGGAATTTTCCGATGTTCTTCTTATATCGGATCCGTTTGTTTCCGAACCAGTTGGACACCTGCCCACAGAAACATTGTCAAGACATGTGTTTTCCAACACTCTGTCCTCTTGAACCCAATGCATACAAATCATGATGGACAATTCAAAATAAACAGGTTCTTAGATGAACCACGACACACTAGTCACACATTGCATCATGCAACAATCATGCGTAGTTCGCAAATATGTACAGTATAGCGTTCAAAAGTTTGGGGTTTGGTAAGATTTGTAAGACCAGGGCTGCATTTATTTGATCAAAACAACATGATTATTGTGAAATATTATTATAATTTAAAATAACTGTTTTTTTGTGTGCGAATATGCGTTAAAATATAATTTATTTCTGTGATCAAAGCTGAATTTCCAGCATCATTACTCCAGTCTTCAGTGTCACATGATCTTTCAGAAATCATTCTAATATGCAGCTCAAGAAACATTTCTGATTATTATCAATGTTGAAAAAAGTTCTGCTGCAGAATATTTTTCTGGAAACCGTGATACATTTTATTTTTCAGGATTCTTTGATGAATAGAAATTTCAAAACAGCATTTTTTTTAAATAGAAATCTTTTGCAACATTAGAAATGTCTTTACTGTCACTTTAGATCAGTTCATTAGATCTATTTATTAATTTCTTTTAAAAACATCATGCTGACCCCAAACTTTGAACAGTAGTGTATATTGTTCATACAATGCATTGAATATCATAGTTCAATGCACTCACAATGCATCTACTATTTTTAATTATTTAACCTTTTCTCCTTCTTGATTCATTATTTAATCTAAGAGTTAAAATTTCAGCTATTTTTTGACAAAAAATTAAAACAAAAAGTTAAATAACCAAAATGAAAATGAATTTCCATGTGAAAATTTCCAGTAGAAGGACTGAAATAGTATCCTCTGTGCTTCAACAAATATTTTTCATTAAAAAAAATAATAATAATAAAAACAAAATCAGCACACATGAACTGAAAAAATATTTTTCTCAGTTGTAAATAAAACTATTTCAGTCTATCTACATGAAAACGTCACATTTAATTCAACGTGTTAATTGCTGTTTCTTTATAATTATTTGTGAAATTTACTAGCAATTTTTGAGTGAAACTTTTTTTTTCAGTGTAGAACAATGAAATACACAGAAAAAGCACCAGTTACACATTTAATGTGTATCCTAAGTTAAAAAAAGTTTGAGCTATTGCTAAAAGATTCCAAAAGTGTAAAAACTCAATACTTGCAATTCGTTTGCTGCAAATTACATGCCAAAAACGATTACACGCCAAGATAATAGCAAATCTTCTTTGTGCAATAACAAAACAATTTAATAAATTTTTGATTTTCAAATAGCATATTTTGCCCACAGAGCATATGACCAGTTGAAACAAAATGCAACAGCGGCTGGTAGATGTCACAACAGTGAAGGATGCTATCAACAGGACTTGTGATGGTCACAAGGACAGAGGTCTAACCATGATGGACACACACACACACACACACACTAACATTGAAATAAATGATCACTTGCACGCTGGCAGCTATGATCACAGTATACACTGACAGCAATCACTCAACACACACTAACGCCCATTACGGCTAATACAGCAGCGGATGAGGCTCTGCGCTAATGATAAACACCATTACCATGAAAAGCTAATCAATCCTGCGGCTAAGCTTCCCGTTCCCAAGAGAGGCTAAAGGTGTTTCTATATTACAAACGGCACGGCAGTCATCACTCATCCCGCGAGTCAGACTCAAAACCAGGCCTAAATGCATCATACAATCATTTCAGCTAAATTTATTAAATAGTTTAGAATGCATTATGCATTTAGCGCAGCAGATGAAAAATGCTAAGAGGCATGCGGTGCCATGCTGCAAATTATTTTGTTTTCAAGTTGCATGAGCTTGAACTCACGTGAGAATAACTGATATGTTTTACATGCAAAACAGGTAGAAACAAACATCGGATGTGTCTCAATATCTAGCGAGTTGCCAACCTGGACGGCACTTTTGGAAAACATGCAATTGTAACTATATGGTATTTTTTGTAATTGCATGGCATATAAATATGGTAAACATGCTACTGAATATTAGAGAACCACAGTATTACTATCATTGAACTATGACAGAGCAATAGTGGGTGCAATATTTGGACAGTGTTGTACCTGCGAGACGGTGATCGAACACTTCTTGCCCAGCTCTTCTTTGGCCTCCTCGCTGGGATACGGGTTACTGAGATGGGAGTAGAAATATTCATTCAGGATCTCTGTGGCCTGTTTGTTGAAGTTTCGTCTTTTCCTCCTGTGCAGACACAAACACATCAGATTTGGACATCTTCCCAGAACTTGTGCTGTTTAGTTTTGTTGCATATACTTCATGCATCATATCAAACATTTTGGTAAATACAGAGAGAGTAACTGCCGCTGGCCGTGTACACTTGGGTGACTCATGACTTTAAGAGAATTAGAGACACAAACCACACAAAAAAGCAAGAAAAAGCATGAAAGCACGAAAAGCAGGTCAAAGCAACCATGAAAAGTACCTAAACTATTCAACCCTGTTACCAAAGTTACTGTAAGAAAAATGATCAAACAAATATTTGTTCTTTAATATATGGGAAATAATCAATAATTTGATCAATAATGATATATCAACATTAACCCTCTACTGAGTAATAGAATCATTTAAACTGAATATCAACCCTGTTACCTATTTACTTTATTTAATTGCACTAAGAATTTTTCAACGTTAGATAAACTAGTAAAATTGAAAAAGTTGGATAAATCATAAAACCTAGCTTCAAAAGTAGGTAAAAGCTACTATGAAAAGTATCTAAATAGCTACTATTCAACTCTGTTACTAAAGTTACTTTAAGAAAATGATAAAACAAATATATATTCTGGGAAATCTATTGTTCTAATCTAATCTAAATCTAATCTATTGGAAATAATCAATAATTTGATCAATAATGATATATCAACACCAACCCTCTACTGAGTAACAGAATGATTTAAACTGAATATGCAACCCTCTTACTTATTTGCTTTATTTAATTGCACTGATAATTTTTCAACATTAGATAAACTAGTAAAATTTAAAAAGTTGGATAAATCATAAAACCTATCTTCAAAAGTAGGAAAAAGCTACTATGAAAAGTATCTAAAAAGCTACTATTCAACCCTGTTACTAAAGTTACTGTAAGAAAATGATCAAACAAATATATATTCTTTAATTTATTGGAAATCAACAATAATTTGATCAATAATGATAAATCAACTAACTAGCACTCTGCTGAGTGATAGTTGGATTTAAACTGAATATGTAACCCTGTTACCTCTTTATTTAAATTTATTCTATTTGATTTAATTTGATTGATTTTCATTTTATTTTTCATTAAATTTAATTTACTTCTACTTTAATTTATACTGACCAATAGTTTGAATATGCAACCCTGTTATCCATTTCATTTTATATAGATAATAGATATTATTTTATTTCAAATATTTTAATTTTACTTTATAGTGAGTGATAGATTAATTTAAACTGTAAATGCAACCCTGTTACCTGTTTATTTTAATTTATTTTATTTCAATTCATTTTATAATATTATTTTATTTCAACCCTCATTTTATTTTATTTCATTCTATTTTGTTTTATTATTTTATTTTATTGCATTATATTATTGTATTTAATTAATTTACTTCATTCTTTATTTTGACGTTTAATGGAAAAAACAACTACATATTAATTCCAATCTAAATTGGTAACATAAAATACATGCAAAATAAAGCAGCTCATGCAACAATTAGTTTGGCCTCCTTACACTATTTTCATAGATTAGGGCCATATTTTTCAGCCTACTTCGTGTAAACGTGCAAAGACAAATTCAGCAGGCAGACGCTTCATGCTTGAAAAGAAGAATAAAGCAGACCCCACACACAGTCAAAGAGAAGAGCTTTAAAACGACCCTAAATTGAGCTTTGGGTGCCAATGAATTCAACCTCCTCTCGGCATCACTCATCTGTGGGTTAAGAGTGTGCGATTGGAGCTCATCTCAGGGGCTTTTACATATGCAGCACTGAAGGGCCGGAACAGAGGGTGAGCCGATTTCCTCCCCAAAACCCCTCTTCACTAAATGCAAATGAGCACAGCATGGTCTCAGCCGGAGAGAGGATTAATCGGAGAAACTGAGCATGCTCCAAAGAGATGGAGAATGGATTCTGAGTGCTGCGAGGAAACATGAAGCTCATTTAAATGTTATGCTTCCGACTCCAGGCTTCCAGCGTGATTTATCCGCACAGAAATGCAAGCAAATCCCAGGCACATTTCAAAGAGAACAAGCGATTACATTGAGAAAGGATGCACTCGACACTGCAAAGCATGTGTGGGTTTGGATGCGGCCCTAAAGCACAAGAACGGGGCCTCCACTCCCTCGGGGAGGGAAACGGGAAAACGCACGTGTGCAAATAAAGCGCAGGAGCATTTGTTTACATGAACGTGAGAGTTACAGGCTTAGTGCAGAGCATGAAGAATGAGAGCGCGGGGTTTGATTACGAGTGGATTTGCGCTCAAATGCACGGACCTGGCGTCGAGGAAGCGGGAGCGCAGGATCATGACGGCCTCGCAGGTGCTCTGCTTGAGCTGCATCTGGATGGAGCTGAACTTGCGGTGGATGATGCCGACCATGCGCTCGATCTCTTTGGGCGAGATGGGCCGTGTGCGAGACTGCTCTCTCAGCAGGTTCATCACATGGGTCGTGAACTCGTTACACGCCTGAGAGAGGGAAACACAGACACCTGCATGTTACCATAACAAGATACGGCTTACAGAAACAGGTTCAAGGGCTCATATCATGGAAAACTGGGTTCAGTCAGGGCTCTTAGCTACAAAACTGATTCCTTTAGTAACCATGAAGGTTATGACATATTAACATATGACCGCCCATATTTACATATCAACAATTCAGTATTAAGCAACTTTTTGACACTAGCCAATCATAACAGAGTTTATTTAGATACAGAAGCAACAACAGCCTGTTTAATTCTAATGGTCAAAGCAGAACAAAGTTTTAAAAACTGAATCTTAGACTAGCTTGAGTGTAATTATTTATAAAATTAAAACGTATTATTTTAAAGAGTTCAAAGACAGTTACCCATCTTTTCTATTGTACATCACAATTCAAAAAGTCAGAGTAAGATTTATTCAGCAAGGTGACTTAAACTGATCAAAAGTGACAGTAAAGACATTTATAATGTTACAAAAGATTTCTATTTCAAATAAATGTTGCTCTTTTGCTGCTCTTTCTTTTCATCAAAGACTCCTGAAAAATAAAATGTATCACCGTTTTCACAAAAATATGAAGCAGCACAACTGTTTACAACATTGTTAATAATCAGAAATGTTTCTTGAGCAGCAAATCAGCATATTAGAATGATTTCTGAAGATCATGTGACACTGAAGACTGGAGGAATGATGCTGAAAATACAGCTTTGCATTACAATAATAAATTATATTTTACAATATATTCAAATAGAAAAGTTATTTTAAATTGTAATAATATTTCACAATTTTTATGTTTTTTTTCTGTATTTCTGATCAAACAAATGCAGCCTTGGTGAGCAAAAGTGACTTCTTTCAAAAACATTAAAAAAACATACTGACCCCAAACTAGTGTACACCAAATGTTTCCATGCTACTTAAAATTATACACTGGAGCTTCATTGTGAACACTACCAGCAATCATAATATTAAATATCACACTTAATAAAAAAAAGCAAAAATTATTTATGCATCCATATCTGCACATGAATCCTAAGTGAGTGTACAGCAGTGTGGACGCTGTCTATGTATTGTAATGCAGTGATATCTATAAAAACTCATCCATCTCTCGAGCCCTCATTCCTCCATAGAGTTCATTAATCACGCATAAAAATTAGGGTGACGGAGTCGTTACACTTTCAATATTGTGCCTTAATTCTGAAATGGCCTCATTGGCGTGAGATTCTCATTACTCACAGAGCGACACAAACAGATGAGTAAGAGAACAGAGTGTGTTAGGAGAACCAGGACTCATGGGAAGACCACAACAACAGTAACAGAGCGGATGATGAAGGGCGTTTTCGGTCTTGTGTCGGGTGGTCCATGTGTGTGTGTGTGTGTTTGCGGTCCTCTTTGACAGCTATGAATGTTCTTTTGTGAACAAAACAAACAGAGGACACCTGGCCCTGTCCCAGAATGCATTTCAGTACATCACCTCTCCTATGTCCGTACCGTTTATCATCAGCGATGGATCTACTGTCCGAGCGCACAGAGAGCCATACAGTGGCCACTGATACTCGTACTTAAACATGAATGATGCTCATCAGGATGCTGATGGCTTTAACCAGTCAAGTCCTGAGTATTTAAGACGCTACAGCAGCCTGATCTCAGCAGCAATCATTTATTGTCCCGCCCACTCTATCCCTACTCTATTCCCACTCTACTCTATAATCCCGCCCACTCTAAAGCGGTACTAAACTGCAGTGGAAACGCAAACCGAGCCGAGCCGTGCCGTGCCGTACTGAACCGTACCGTACCGTGCCGTACCATGCAGTGGAAAAGCGCCATTACATACATACCACATTCGAACACTCCTGCTGATGTTCCTGAAGGATTTTTTTCAAATCATTTAAAAATAGTTTAGTTTTATGCCACTGATTTAATGTATTTTCCAGAATGTCACATTTTTTAATCTGCTTTAAATGTGCGCATAAATTTTTTTTTTAAAGATTTCTTTTTGCCGTTTATTAGATTTATTTTGATAGGACAGTTGGTAGACAGGAAGCGAAGCAGGAGAGAGACGGGGGGCAAAGGTCGGGAAAGGTCCACGAGCTAGGACTATATATATCGGCGCACTGCAAACAAGGCTATTGGCGGCGACAAATGTGTGCATACTTAAAACTACTAAAGGAATTGGAGGAATCAGAAGCAGAATCTTTAAATTCCTTTAAATTCCCAACTCTATTTATTAATCTACATCCCAATTTGAACGTTGTCTGCTACTTCCCAGTTTTCCGTGAGCGTGGGAACGCTGGGCTGTCAGCAGTAACACCGGACTTTCCTCTGATGCGTCTCAAACACTAAAACAGGAGGGTGTCTGTGAAATCACATCTGAGGTTGAATGAGCTTCTCTCTGCCAGCAGAGCCCCACTGAAACACCCAGAGCATCTCAAACACACTCTTCACATCATCATCTGATCTGACAGACTTTGGGATGGAAAGGCTGCCTGCTGAGCCACACACACACACACACACACACACATGCACACGAACACACAATCACACACACACACGCACACGAACACACAATCACACACAAACACAAAATCACACACTACATTAAAGTATAACAACGGCAGTCAAACAGATGTTGCACGAATCTAGATGATGAGATATTAACGTACAGTCAACATGAAATCAAAATTGAAGCGTTTACTTCAGCACACGTTGCTGGTGATTCATCAGTGCATGTTATTCCAAATAAAATCAAAATGACTTCCATCAGTCAAAAAACTGCCTGGTTTTGAGTATGTCAAAGTTTTAGGATGCTTGAGATGTCTGTGAAATCCTCACTAATTCAGATTAGTAGCATAGTTATTCAAGCATAATGGTACATTTTCAGAAAAAGAACTGTTCATGTTTTCTGACCTGTTCGTACTTCTCCAGCTCGGTGTGGTAGATCTGGCGGATCTGGGTGAGTTTGGCTCTGTAATCGGAGTGTTCGGCCGAGTTATCGGGTCCGACTCCAGCCGATGCCGCCGCCGCTGCAGCCGCCGCAGACCCGCCCCCTTTCTCCGGCCCGGACACACCCTCCGCCAGCAGCATGTTGTCCAATCTCATCAGCTGGGCATCGGGAGGCTCCTCCTCCTGAGCGCCACGGATACTCAACACTGGAACGAAACAAGCAGGAGAGGTTACTCCAACAGCTCAATATCCCAGGATGCACCGCATCCTGAGGCTTTGAATATACTGAGTCTGACACGACGGGTCCGGCCTCATCGGTCCCGCTCTTTCTGATAAATTGTCTTTGAGGCCGAAACAGAAAACGGCAAAGGCTGCAGTTGACTTTGCCAAGTTTTATGATGATATAATAAAACTTCATCTAATTCATATCATGAGCTTCCCACTCAGCGCTGATGCTCTGTGGCTGTAAATCTCAGCATCCCTGTGCTCTCCGGCTCTGACACTAGAGGGCCTGAGTGCTTAGATTTTACATCACATTCACACACACACACACACACACACGCACACACGCGCACACACACACGCACGCACACGCACGCACGCACACAAAGAAAAAAAACAAACACACACTCAAATCATTCTCTAGAGAAATAAAGTGTTCTTCCACCATAGCCAATGATATGAAAGTGAATTTATTAAATATGTTAAGTGATATCATACATATGATATTAGAAACTAACCATTTCATAAAGGAACTATTATATTTTTGTCGTTTTATTTGAATTTGTATATACATATTTGATACTTATAAATATCATTATATAAAAAAACTATACAGTACTCTATTGTTGTAATACTACATTATACTAGAATGTATTTGATTAGAATAATGACTTTGATTAGTAGTATTTTTATAAATAATGATATATGTAAATATCTTTATATAAAACTATACATAAACACATACATTATTAGAAAACTATATATTATAATATATTATTATAAGACTATATTGTATAAATATTAATTACATATATTAGTATTATTACATGTATATATAATATATGTATATATAATAATAATAATAATAATTATTATTATTATTAGGTTAAATTATTTAAATTAAATTATTATTGTCACATAATTTTTTTTCCATTTTATTTTTATTCTAATTCCAGTTTGAATTTAGTTTTCTCTCTCAGTATAAATTCAGGAACTGAACTGTGGAATATAAAAGGCTTTCTCTCGGTTCAGCTCTGAACGGCACACGATCCTGCTGCCAGGTTTGATCTTCCTTCCATTTTAATTATCCGTGACATTCTCGTCTCTCATCTAACGTCACTCCCAGTTAGCGAGTCAAGGGTAGATGGAGTAATTTCCTCACAAGTTCTGACACATGGGCAAAAGAGCGACTCTGAGACTGTAAGGCTGTGGTGCATGGGCCGGTCATCTATGGGCCGCATTGTCTGGGAGTCAAAGGAAACACTTCATTAATCCAGAGACAAAGCCGCGCACCGATGCATTAACCTCAGACCGCTGCGGTGAGAAAGAGGCCGGCTGGACGGTCATCGGGAGGCTTTGGGAGGTGGACGTGACTCTGACCTCCTCCTTAAGTCAAAATGCAAATGTAAAGGCTGTTGGCGAGCAGGAGAGGTCAAGAGTTCACGACTGTGCAGCGCTGTGTTTGTGAGCTTCACGGGCAACAGAAACATCCTGCTTCATTAACAAACATATTTCATCCAACCTGAAACTGTGGTAAGGCTTCAGATGGAGAAAATCTCACAGGCTACGCAGATGACATGGATTAGCATCACGTGTTTGAGTGACCGAAGAGAACACATACAGAAATTAATTAAAATCATTTGCCAAATGACGTCAAATCACATAGAAAAAATAACAGATTAACTCTTTTCAACAAATAAAATAAAATAAATATATATTTTTAATATCTTATGAATGAATTGTCAGACTTAAAATGAATAATAATAAAATAATTTTTAAAAACGTGTCAAATCACAAAGAAAAATAACAGAATAACTCTTCTTAACAAATAAAATACAATTAACATATTTCTTTAATGTCTTTTGAAGAAATTGTGTCAGACTCTCTCAAATAATTTGCCAAATGAGGTCAAATGGCATAGAAAAATATCAGAATAACTCTCCTCAATAAAATAAGATAATTTTCCTAAAAAATTCTCAATTAAAATTTTCTCAAGAAATTGTAAAACTCCAGGCTTCTATTAATACAATAAAAAATTATTAAGTCAAATTGCACAGAAAAATAAGAGTATCTCCCCTCAACAAATTAAATAAAATAATTAAAATTTTTATTATTATTATTATTATTATTATTATTATTATTATTATTTTTATCTTCTGAAGAAGTTGTGTCAAACTCCAGGCTTCTATTAATTAAAACAAATAAAATAAAATAAACAAAAATTATGAAATCATTTGACAAATGAAGTCAGATCGCATAGAAAAATAACAGAACAACTCCCCTGAACGAGATGCGTGATTTAAAGAGGGATTCATGAATAAATAATGAAATAAAATGTTAAATAAAATAAAAAAAATAACAAAAAAAACTAATGCAACAAAAAATAAAACTACAAATAAAACAAAGTGAAATAAAATAGCAAAACATAAAATAACCCATAAATGACACCTTTGGTAAGGTAAAGTTGTGAATGTATGTGGGATTTTTTCCATCTGTTTTATCATCCAGCAGGGCAGGTGAAAACTGTGTCTAATCAGTTAGTAACTTAAGAGCACACATGATTTGAGGAATCATTCATGTTTGGAGCAAAAACACTAAAAAAGCAATCCAATAAAACGCCACAAAGCAGGTGTTTCTTATTTGATACGACTCCTGCAATTTCACTCAATTACTGGAAAAACACAAAAAGCAGAACGTAACACGGTTTTCCTGCAGCTAACAAGTCATAAACGCCATATTTAGGATCTCGTTTCATTAAAGCACTGAACTAAATCAAACCAGTTACAGTCAATGTTCATAATCTCAACTTTCGAAAGTACTGAGACACTCTGAGCTCTCGAGTTTTACAAACTGATTATCCAAAAACCAGTGAATAAGGACTCAAACGCACCCATCACACAAGTTTAGCACATGTTTTAAGGCACTTTTAGAAGTAAAAGCCTCGACTGTGAGCACAAGGGAGTCTTGACAGAAACTCAAGGCCAACAGAATTCCTCCCAACGTTATAAAACGTCTAGACTGTCAAGCGAAAATGGAACATAAAAATTCCCCGTTCACAAAACGACGAGGCTCCCCTCTGCCAAGTCCCGGTTTCACATTCACGGGTGTTTATTTGACTTGGCTGGATGAATCTCCACCATCAGTCTGTTAAAACCAAAAGCTGTTTGGCCAGTGATGGACCCAGAGCGAAAACCCACAGCCAAACGCAATACGATACACTCGTCTGAAAGAATACAAATGGCATGGGATCAAAAGTCGACGGAAAGAAAATAAATAATCTGAACATACAAGCATGAAAAGCTTTATGGAGAGCCGTAGCGGATTCATGAGGTCGTATTGAGCAATGCTTCAAGCACTATAAAATCAAAAGTCAGGTTTACAATCGTGCTGTACGAGAGCGGTCTGCGGTGATCTGGCAACATGACGGCGCACAACCTGATCCTGTTTATAGTTTTGCACATGCTCGCCACAAACGGAGACTCCCTGCCGCTGCTGACGTGGCTCACCCAGAAAACACACGGCTGTAGCATCTGTCAGGATCGCTGGGACGACCGTCAGGATCCCGTCATCCCTCATTGACAGCTGATTGTTACACAGAGCAAAAGGCCGAACTACGAGAGCACAGCTGCGTCTGCACAGACTGATACACATCCATCCCACCAATCAAATGCGGTCATTTTCAACTGGTTCAGGTGTGGATACACTAAGGTTTGGACATGCAAAATTATCCTGCAATGAATAAGAACAAGCATATAACAAGCTCATGTAAGGCATAATGTCTCTTGGAATAGAATAGAATAGAATAGAATAGAATACGGTTTGGACATGCAAAATTATCCTGCAATGAATAAGAACAAGCATATAACAAGCACATGTAAGGCATAATGTCTCTTGGAATAGAATAGAATACGGTTTGGACATGTGAAATTATCCTGTAATGAATAAGAACAAACATACAATAAGCACACGCAAGGCATAATGTCTCTTGGAATAGAATAGGATAGAATAGAATAGAATAGAATAGAATAGAATACTGTTTGGACATGCAAAATTATCCTGCAATGAATAAGAACAAGCATATAACAAGCACATGTAAGGCATAA
Organism: Sinocyclocheilus anshuiensis; assembly: GCF_001515605.1. NCBI lineage: Eukaryota > Metazoa > Chordata > Actinopteri > Cypriniformes > Cyprinidae > Sinocyclocheilus > Sinocyclocheilus anshuiensis. The sequence continues at coordinate 1,119,748 of NW_015539929.1, forward strand.
TGTCTATTGGAATAGAATAGAATAGAATACGGTTTGGACATGTGAAATTATCCTGCAATGAATAAGAACAAACATACAACAAGCACATGTAAGGCATAATGTATACAGAACAGAACAGAATAGAATACCGACATATTTTCTTAAATTGCATAGAATAAAATAAAATTGGTAATTTTTTTGTTTGAATTAAAAAAAATTTTATTAATTACATTTTATTAGAAACCTAGAATCTGACACATTTTCTTCAAAAGATGTAAAAATGTATTTTATTTTATTTTTACAATTTTAAAATTATTTTTTAAAATAAATGTATTTTAGTTTAAAATTTAAATGTTTTAGACTCTAGGGTTCTAATAAAATAAAATAAAATTACATTTTATATCTTCTGAAGAAAATGTGTCTTCTATTGAAATAAAATAAAATAAAATAAATACAATTCTATATCTTTGAAGAAAACGCATTCTAGTAAAATAAAATAAAATAAAGTAAATAAAAAGTCAGATTGCATAGAAAAATAACAGAACAACTCTCCTGAACAAGGTGTGTGATTTGAAGAGTGATTCATGAATAAATAATCAAATAAAATGTTAAATAAAATAAATAAATAACATTCAAAATGAACATAAAGCTTTAATAAATAAATAACAATAAGTGAAATAAAATAACATAAAATAACACTATAACTAAATAAAAAAAGTAAATAAAATAAATAATTTGCCAAATTAAGTCAGACCGCATAAAAAAATACCAACTCTCCTCAACAAGCTGTGTGATTTGAAGAGTCATTTATATCCGTAACACAAATGGTGTGGGACAAGTTATGTGCTGAAGTTTAATATTTGGGGTTTGGGTTTGTCCAAATACTGTTCTAAATGAGCTCAATTTTCTATAGATTTCCTAATTATTTCCTTTATTTCTTTTCCGCTGAAGGATTAAACTTAAAATAATAACATTCCTTTATGCACTTATTTTCATTTGACACTTCGCTAAAGAGTCGAAACCGCACACGGGAATATCCTACAAGACCACGTCTCGGCGAGACAAATGATGATTTATTTATCTCTCTCGTAAACTAGAGCACATAATTAAAACCACTGAATGGATTCTCTTAAATAAATACAATTAAGCAGAATGAGGTAAAGGGTCCTGCACGCTCAGAAGAGGCTTGGCTCTGGGTCATAATTACACGACTCACTGAAGGCCACTTTACTCTATAATGGCAGGCTAATTGATTCCTGCTAATATTTTCCAGTGTCGGAGCTGCGTGATTCCTCCAGCAGGGCAGAGCAAGCAGATAGCTTAGCGCCTCCGAGAAAACACATCCTTGTTAACATCGTTTTCTCTTTAGCAAGCCATCTTTTTCATCTCTTAAACTAGTCTGCAATCATTTCCCCATTCATTTTCACTCAGTTTACAACCAACCTGCTCGGAGTTGAATTACAACATTATAACACTTACTTTGAAGCATAAAAAGATAAAAAGGTATAATATTGAATACTTTCTTTATGACATAACAAAAATGTCTCTAGGCCTTTAATAATAAAAAAAAAATAATAAAATACATTGTTACACCTTTTGAAGAAAATGTGCCAGACTCTAGGGTTCTAATAAAATAAAATAAAACAAAATAAAATTGCATTTTAAGCCTTCTGAAGAAAATGTGTCAGACTCTAGGCTTCTATTAAAATAAAACAAAAAAAAAACAAAATATAATAAAATAAAATAAAATATATTTTTACATATTTTGAAGAAAGTGTGTCAGATTCTAGGTTTCTAATAAAAAAAATAAAAATAAAAAAAATAGAATTAAATAATTTTTTTTTTCTCTTCTTCTGCTTTTTAAATAAAGTTTCTTTTTCATTTCTTAAACAAGCCTGGAATCAATTTTCCTTTAATTTTCACATTCACAACAACCAGATGATTCACAACATTATAACACTTTTGAATTTGAAGCAAAAAAGTGTCAGAAAATCAGATAAAAAGATACAATACTGACAACTTTCTTTATAAGGGAACTTTCTTTATAAAACTATTAACTATAATTCCTTCATTAAGATATGAGATCAAGTGATTTTGCTTGAGTGACTTGATCCACTGAGCGCTAACATCTCCGTCTAGACATTTACTCGACATTACTGAAGATTTACTCAGCTTGAGCTTGTTTTGTCAGCTGTTGCGAGTTATATCCCACATGCACAATGGGAATGATATTCGCAAACAGCAAAATCAGGCTTACTCTGCCAGATCAGCGTTCAGAGGCTCAAGAAGATTAGAATTTATTATTAGAATTAGATTGGCTGCTTTTCACTTGAGCCACCAACCCAAGACATCAGCCGCTCGATTCAACAACAAACAGGAGTTCATGACATTTGCTCAACCCCACAGCGTGTGGCCTTTTACAAATCAAATCAATATTTAATAAAAACCCAAGGCCACAGGCTGACCAGACGATGGATTTTCTCTCTGTTGGCTTGTTTATCGAAGACGATACGTTTCATTTATTTCACTAATAAACTGATGTTATTATAAAAAGAGGAAGAGAAATGTCCTTATAAAAGGTACTGTACTATATCATAGCATAAATCTCATAGCAACTAGATCTCAGTCTGTATGTTGTAAAAATTGGGTTATAATAATAATAATATGACTGCTTTCGTTTCATTAGAGCAATAATATTCATATTAACAATGTATTTCCTGTACATGTGCGTATGGATTGGAGTAAGAAGTGCGTGAGATTACGTGCATATCCGTGTCAGCGGATCAGTTTCCTCCTGAAATAATTCAGCTCCGAATGGAACGGCCAAATCCTCTCGGCGGTTCACGTTTCTGATGGTGTGTGATTAGGTGCGGGTAACACACGGCTGTGTCAATAGCCGGAAGAACAATTAGATTGGCTGCTTTTCACTTGAGCCACCAACCCAAGACATCAGCCGCTCGATTCAACAACAAACAGGAGTTCATGACATTTGCTCAACCCCACAGCGTGTGGCCTTTTACAAATCAAATCAATATTTAATAAAAACCCAAGGCCACAGGCTGACCAGACGATGGATTTTCTCTCTGTTGGCTTGTTTATCGAAGACGATACGTTTCATTTCCGAGAAACCCAGTCGTGTTATTGGAGGAAAGGCGCATGCAGGATTTATGCACCTTTTCTCAAGGTGGCTCTTCTCCAAAAGCCTTGTATTTTCCTTTTTTTTCTCCAGCGTGTCCGTGTACAGAAAGATGTTTAGCACTCAGAGTCCTCTGTATTTTCCATTAGCCAAACATCAAGTGGTTCTGCTTCATGCCACGACTCCCTCAGATACTGAAATATTAATTGAACTTCTATAAAAGGAGCAGCGTTCGCTTCGGCTGAACCCATCTTAACTGAACAAGCACAAGACGCAGATGGGAGTTTGTGACTGGATGGTGTCCAACAGGACCAGAGCAGACCATCAGACACCTCCACAAATCTGTTTGTAGCATTTATATTGTTGCTTGAAAACAGACATACTACATGTTTTCCTGACCATTTTCTGTCCTCAAAATGAAGCAGGCTGTTTTAATGAGCAGAAGTTGCACAAACGACAGCAGGATTGACACTTACAGCTTACCCAAACAAACAAAAAGTTGTCTAAACTGGTTGTCTAAACAATTAGGTGACTAAAAATAGAACAAAATGCAGCAGGACTGTTTTTGAAAAGTGAGACTATTTTTAACTTAATATTGTGTCATCATAACAACATTTATGGCAGGTTGCTTAAGAAAAAGACAGCGCTTTTAATGTGCAATCTGTCTAATTGCTGAAGCACAACATGCTAATAAATTGATGTGTTTCACATGGACAAAGACACACACTGCTGCTCTATTCTACATGCTGGAGAGGACAAAGACAATTATAAATGCCTTGCCTCCTCTCAACTACAAAACAGAACATATATATAGTTTTGTTCTCCGTTTTGTAGTTGAGAGGAGGCAAGGCATTTATATACATATATATATATTTCACTTAGTACCATATATATATATATATATGTATTATATATTATATACACATATATCAGTTTATTATTTAAGTTAATAATTACTAATTAAAGTAACTTTGGTACCAAGTGGACAAATTGACTAATAAATAACAAATAAATAGGTAAATAAACAAATATTATTTGCAAACATGCCATTATTTTAAATGCATTTGTACATTTAATTAATTTGTAAATTATATGTGTTTTGCCCCTCTAATTTACAAAACAGAGCACAAAAACATCACGCGAGAAATATATTTTACCATATATACTGTATGTATATATTTTATGCCAGCAGCTACAAAAAACAAACAAACAAACAAAAAAACAAAACAAATGTTAATGTTTAAACTCAAGCTAATAGTTAATAATTATGGTAACTTTGGATAGATAAATAGGCAAATAAACATATAAATAAATAAAAAAATGTGCATTTGATTGATTACCTAAAAATGTTAAAGTATTGTTTATTTAATTTGCATCTTTGCTCTACTGTTTTTATTTCTTAAACTGCATAGCCTGCTATTAGCTTTTCCGTTATTTATTTTATAATGGATAGTTTACATTAAAAATTGAAGTAATATTTGAAAGCTGCATGTCAATGTTTTAGAGGAATTTGTTCATATTTATTTTCATATTTAATTTTTGAAATTAAGCGATATGTTTTTATATTTTTCTGTTATATCAACATTAATAACGATAATACTAGAGTTTCACTAGTACTGGTATTGACTTCCAAACAAATGAACAATCTCTGGCAGTGAGAATGAAAATTCTGCATTCATTAGGAGTCAGATGAACCCTTTCTGCCGTGGTTGTGCTGAAGTGCTGGGCTCAGATTGACGCTGACAGCTCTGGCTCTGTTTGTCGTTGGTGATTCAGAGCGGCTGCAGCACTTGATAAATCAGGGCGGGACGACGGTGGTCCCGTCACAATGCAGGCACCAAAGTCGAGACGACAGCTACATGCTAATTCAATGGCGGCATTATTCATTATACAGTCACAAGTGTACTGGAATGGAAAGGAAAACTACACACACCTGGACGAGTGCGACAGGACCCGATCTGTTAAACCAGGCCACCGCTGTCACAACCCTAGACAGTCAGAATGCTGGGAAACCGGTTTACAAGGCATCAAACAAGACAACAGAATCACTCGGAGTAGATAAAGCCTTCAAAACACATATCAGTGTTATATAATGTCAATTAACAAGCGACCAAGAGGGGATTTTAAAGGTCTGATGCTAATACAGGATTAAAGGATCATATATGTGTTATTGTTTAGGGTGTGTCTTTATATGTAGACTGATATATCAGTGGATTAAAGGAGCTAAAAAATGCAAACGAAAAAAAAAAAATTCCATTAAAATGCCAACGTAAATAACGCCATATATCGGTTTCTTCTTGGATGGATGGATGGATGGATGGATGGATAGTGTTATTGTTTAGAGAGTTTCTTTATATGCAGACCGATATATCGGTATATGTTGTTAATATTTTCTTATATATATATATATATATATACACGTGTGTGTGTATATGTGGCATATCATACATTTCATGTATACAGTGGGTACGGAAAGTATTCAGACCCCCTTCAATTTTTCACTCTTTGTTATATTGCAGCCATTTGCTAAAATCATTTAAGTTAATTTTTTTTCCTCATTAATGTACACACAGCACCCCATATTGACAGAAAAACACAGAATTGTTGACATTTTTGCAGATTTATCCCACTGTATATTTTAATCATAACAAATATCTGTTGTTCATAATTTTTTCTTTTATTTGTTGTTGTTTATATAGTTTCACTTATATACAGACCGATATATAGAAAAGACCAATTAAAGGCCCAATACTTGTTGTTTTATTATTGTTTATTTACATATATACAAAATGAATATACATGTATCATATGCTACAGTTTATCATATCACATACATTTCATATGAATATTTTTATCATATCATGTATTTGTCATTGCTCACATAGTTTTGCTTACACAGTATATATAAAAAGGCCAATATTTGTTGTTTTATTATATATATATATATATATATATATATATATACATATACCAACACACACACACATTTAAAGTATGCATGCATGTGTGCATGTATATAATTAGCATTTAAAAAATCTCATAAAACAAATATATTTATAAAAATAAGTATATTTAAATATAGTAAAATAAATATAAAAATAAGTGTATTTTTTTTTGTTGCACAGAACGGATCACAGCAGACACATAGAAAAGGTGACATGAGGGTAATTAATCAATCAAAAACAGAATAAAATCACAAATTAGAAAGTCAATTAAAAGAATAAGACCCAGCGTACATCTGCAGGTGTGACACACAGCCTAAACGGAGCTGACAGGAGCTGTGTGTGTGTGTGTCCTGAAGAGAAGCTGGTGTTGTGACCAGCACGAGCCCGGCTCTGCATCTGGACCGCACAGGCACCTCTAAAGTAGACTCTAATAACGCTAATTATAATCATTAGAGGCCGGCCAGGCCCCAGGCTAGCTGCTAATGACACAGCCTGAGCTGGAAACCAGAGATAGAGACAGATAGACAGAGAGATGGAGAGAGAGTGAAGTCATTCATTAGGAAAATAGCGTTCCTCATTTCAAAGCATCCTGCGCCTCGGGTCAGACATATTCCTCTAGATCTATTAAATATATGTGATCTATGAGCTGCAGTAAATCAGGGCTGTGGTCGCTCTACATGCATGAGTTTACATCACACCACGAAGCACAGCACACTTTCAATGCACAACTACTCTTACAGGCTCCGTTATTAAAGTAAAGAAAGCCTTGAGCTCTCAACAGGAAGAACATTACGCAGTAACATCAGGGCTGAGCTATAAAGATGGGGTCAGTGTGAGAGAGTTCAAGATTTATGAAGATGAAACTTATAAAATGTAATTATAGATGTAAAATTTCCAGGCTGTTGCAAATTTTTGTTTTTGTAAAGAAATATTGTTAAAATATTGAGAAATCATATGTGTGTGTATTTATCATATATATATATATATATATATATATATCATTATTGTGATGGGGGACCCTGCAGTAAGTCATAGCCCCAGGGCCCGGTGAGGTCTTAAAGGGGTCATAGGATGTGTTTTTTACACTACCATTGAGAAATTTTAACTTTAAAATATTTTTGAAAAAAAAAATTCTATTATTTAAAGATATCAATATCAGACTGAGATCTGATTATCTGTTTATTTCAAATGCATATTTTTTTATCATATCATATATTTTCTATTGCTTATATAGATCCACATAGGAAGATTGATATCGAAATGGGCAACTATAATATCCAATATCCATTTGTTGTATGTTCATTACTAGTTTCAATACATGGTAATATATTTCAGCTCTGTGCATGTAGGACAAAATATAAACCCAAGCCGTATGAAGAGCCCAGTCGCCCCTCACACCGGATCAAGCGTCCATTTCTCAGCTCCCCCGAGGCGCCGGATGGCCCGAGACAAGCGTGTCATTAAAACCTGCCCTGTAGCTCTTTATTAAAGTCACTCCTCCGGGACGCCAGAGAACACGTCAGTCTCCAAAAGAGCCACAGAGGCCAGGGTGACCAATGACGCCATCAGCACTGATCACACGTGAGTCAGGGGGACACAGAGCGTCTCTGTCCCGTTCCGCACGGATCACGACACACAACTCAATATCAGACCGAGATCACGTAACTGTCAGGCCTGGATCCATCCGGAGCGGATTCATTAATGCTGCTGGTGGTTAAAGATCCCAGGATAACAACTCCTCTAAACTTGCTGATTTCACCAACACTGTGCTGACCTCAAGCAAAGCACTTAACCTCACGTTCCTCCAGGGAAACGGTCTCGACTATTTCTGTACGTCACTCCGGATAAACAGCTTCTGCTAAATAGCAAATCACCTTAAAGGTGAAGTGTGTAACTAGATTCTCCAAAAATAACTAGATTTTTTTTTATCAACAAAATCTGAGTGATTGCCAGTGCCAAAGTCACTACTATGACATCTGAATGACTGCTAAGGTGTTGTGGATTGTAAGTGTTTTTATGTACAAGGTTGTTTTAATTTTCTAACCAGTCACTTCTTCTCCTATTGGTCAATAAACAGAATTTGCAATTGACATGCAGGCCATCCAAAAAAAGTTTACTTATGGAAGACAAACTATCAATAGGTTACTTATAGTTGACTGTACACTAGAGCTACATGATTAATTTGAAATAAAACTGAAATCACGGTAAGGCTTAGTGTGATTATCAAATTGCAAAGGCTGTGAATTATTTAAATAAATAAAAGTGCAGTATATTTTAAAGCAAAGCGCGGCACCAAAAAAATAAGCCAAAAAATTAAATAAATAAAATCAATTAAAAACTGTGTCTACCAAAATAAAATAAATAACCAAAATAAAATGTTTGAAAATGAATTACAATAGTCATAAATATTAGTATTTGAATTTTACAGTTGTAATGTAAAATAAAATGATATTATTTTTCAGAAATACTTGATTTTTCTACTTTACAGTGAAATATTACAATAGCAATATTTCTTATTTTGTTATATATTTTTAGTAAAATAATAATAATTATTATTATATTATATTATATTATTACATGACATTACATTACATTCATAACAAATTTTGCAGCCCTACAAACAAGCACTGTAAACCTAGAGCTTAATTTTTCCCCCCACAATTTTGTATTTTGTGTGCATGTGTGGCACATTTCATAAAGCATCATTCTCTCAGCCAACAAGTTTATGTACAAGTGATTAACCGTAATTAAGCCATAATTACTCTGATTAGCCAAGTCGCAGTAAATTACAGCAGCACATGGGATGAGAGGAGCTCCGGGAGGCGTGTTTGAGACGGGCCGCTGCATCAACCCGCTCATGAAGTCTGAGCGTCTTACCCACGATGCACTGCTCATCTCATGCTCTGTGGTGTGGAAGGACGTGTGATGCTTCACACTTTTAATCTCTCCATTTAAGTGTAATCACGGCTGTCCAATGGACTTCAAAACTGACGGTTTTCGAGTGAAGAGGAATCAACAGGACAAGACGACACTGTAATGAGTATTTATGAGAGAAACTGGAGAAAACAAACAGGTTGTGACTTGATTGATGTTCTCCATCATGAATTGATGTGATGCTGGAAAGTGAATTGTTGAATCATAATTCATATTCATAATTTAGAACCTGATTAGAAATCCTACAAAATAGAATTATGATTTAAAGGGGCAGTTCACTCAAAAATGAAAATTCTGTTGCTGGTAGCCATTGACTTCCATAGTATTTTTTTCCATACGATGGAAGTCAATGGCTACCAGCAACTGTTTGATTACCAACATTTTTCAAAATATCTTCTTTTGTGCTCATAAGAAGAAAGAAATGAGGTTTGGAACAACATGAGGGTTTATCTAGCCTCTCCCAGTTCCCCCTCTTTCTCTTTCTCCACTGTGCTTTCAAAATAAAAGCCAATAAATGACAACAATAAACATTAAAACAACATTAACACTTAGCTTGCAACTTTTTTTCCTAGTAAACAATTAATTAAATTGGGTCATTTTGATTCCATCCATGGGGACTTTTAATGTTTATTTGATATACATAGGGCCCGATGAGTTCTGAAATTTCTGCAATTATTGCTGAATCCAGTCATAAAACCTGAATTTACTGCATAGTGTGGAATGTCACAGATTTTGGCAAAATTTTGGATTATTAAAAATAAAAAGTAGGGCTGTACACTTAATCGAATCATGTTATGGACACGTTTCTGTTAATATTAAAGCACAAAAAGGCTGTTATTGTTATATGAAGTCGGCTTGTTCTGTACACTGCTTCTTTGGGTAAATGAGCCTTCACTACAACCCACCAAAATAAAAGTCCAGTCTAACTTGAAGAAATTGTGAAAGAAATATATTGCTATTGGACAGTAGAATGTACTTCTGAAAGTAATAATAAAAATGCTGTTTATTAGAACAATATTTTTATGGAATATCAAACAATATCACACTTTTTCGACCATGTTTTAACTGAAACTGTAAACATTTGTTGTGCAGCACTTTTTTTTGCCAAACATGAAAGGAATTTCATTCAATTACATTTTAAAAGATCAATTAAAATGCTAACATTTAATTCCTTCATTTGATTACTACTGTTTTTATTAAATAGCTTAAATTAAAATAAGTTTGTATTAAATCATAAAAACAGAATCTGTAAAAATTAGGCAGGCAACACAGAATTAAAAATAAATAAATAAAACAACTCATTTTATGGTGGAACTATTTAAATATTATTGATATTATAATATTTATCATAATATTGTTACTATCATTTTATAATAATTTTTATAATATTATAAAATAAAATATTAATAATAAATTCTGCATGTTTTTAATGCTATTTATTAAAAATGGTAAATCAATTATTAAATAAAGTAAATTATTATTGTTAGCATTTTATGAAGACATCCTTTTTGAAGTTTAATTAAACCAACAGAATCCAGAAAAATTAAAACGGAAAACATGGAATTTGGCATAAAATAAAGCAGATTTCATGGAGCCCTACATACATGCAGCCGTCAAAATCCCCTGCTGACTCACCGGCCAAGAGACTGACCTCTCCGGTCCAGCACAGAGACTGCAGAATGGAGGCCTCTCTTCAAAGCACACATGCACGCAGCATACCGGATGGGTCGTAATGCCAGCTGAAGACTCGGAGCTTGCCAGCAGTGACGGAGGCCAAGCAAATCTCTCTCATTTCATTTGAGTCTGGCTCCTCTTTTCTGGCACATAAATAATGCATCAGTCGGGGGCGTGTGGTGCTGCAGCCTCTCTCTCTGCAGGGAAGCGCTGCGGCTCCCTGAGCGGCCCCTGCTCTCCCCGTTACACCGCTCCCGATTAATTACACATTTTAATGAGCTGCATTATTAATGGGGCTCTTACTTGGCAGTTTAAGGAAACGCAGCAGAGCGCTCAGCGATACCAGCCTCTAATTCTCATTAAAACATCACACGAGGCTTGTGGGACGGACACAACATCTACAGGATTTAAACACCTCACATGAAAAGAGGACGGAGAGGCTGGGAAATGAGTTCAGAGAGTGGAAAGATTCAAGAGGACGTTCATATGCTCATCACATTATGTATCCATTACTTAGGTCTTTTAAAGTACTAAACATCAATTTTAAGTTTAACATTTAATAAAACAAAAAGCCCCAGTTAAGGATTATGGCCCAAAACCCTGTTAACCATAGTGAAAATCACTGTAACACTTCACATTAAATGACAGCATTATGATAAAGGCACAATTGTTCAATAAATAGATACATTAATATTATTAATCACAAAAAGCAATTATAAAAGTTGTCAAGACTAGCTCTGAATGTTGGTATGTGTGTGTATAT
>NW_015539929.1:1131294-1146171 GCF_001515605.1 Sinocyclocheilus anshuiensis
CATCGAGTTTTTGAAATTAAAGAATGTTTACTTAGAAAGGGTGCATTAATTTGATCATTTATTTGATCAGATATATTGTAACATTTATAATTCATAAAAATTCTGAAACAAATGTGTTACAGTTTCCACAAAAATATTAAGCAGCACAACTGTTTTCAATATTGATAATAATCAAAAAATGTTTCTTGAGCAGCAAATCAGCATATTAGAATGATTTCTGAAGATCATGTGACACTGAAGACTGGAGTAATGATGCTGAAAATTCAGCTTTGATCACAAAAATAAATTACATTTTACAATATATTCATATATAAAACACATTTTAAATCATAATAATGTATCATAATATTAATGCTTTTAATGTATTTTTGATCAAATAAATGCAGCCTTGGTGAGCAGAAGAGACTTCATTCAAAAACATTAGAAAAATTGATCATTAACGGTGGTACGCAATGCATTTTGATTTAAGATCACTTTAACGAAAACAGTTCCTAGAAAGGCTCAAGACATCAGATTTGTTCCATGTGGCTCACATGAAAGTCTCACACAAGCCTTTTAATTACTGGCTTTTTTGAGAAAGTGTATTTTAAGCTTGGGCAGTACTCAGTACTCAACGAAGCAACTATAAAAATAAACGCATCTGCCATGTCAGGAGTGGAACGGAAAACTCTGAAACAGATTTCTGCACGCCGAACACTTGGATTGAGGCATTGTTGTTCATATTTGCAGGCACATAAATATCTTTTTCTTTGTGTTTGCCAGTGAAGCTCTGTCTGTCTGTCTGTCTGATATGTCTCTGAGATGAGATTCACAGCTGCAGAGAGAAAGAGAAAGAGAGGGAACGAGCAGCGAGAGTCCCGCGGGTCCTCCATTTGGGTTACTTTGTGCTGGAGACGCAGGCAGAACGACTTTCCTCCTGCCATTCACAGACATATAACACAACACGTCACCTTCCAGTAACGCACAACCCTCCGCATAAACAGCAGAGACTTCAAAATGACCAGAAATACCCTGAGAACAACATCTCAACACATCCTTAACACAGCCAAGCAGGAAATACTTGTGAATCGATACAGATAAAACCAGATTTTCAGTGCTTTCCTGTGCAAAACTCACCAATGCAATGCTACAGGGTGTTGCTAAGCAGTTGCTAGGGTGCTCTTGGTGATCGCTCGGTGATTACTGACTGTCCCGACAGTCAAAACATCTCAAGCCGCTGCAATATTCTGGTCTCTATATGGCTTTTCGATGCAAATGTATGAGATATTAAAAATAAATATTTTGTTAAAAAGTATCCAAAAATAAAACAAAAAAACTAACATGTGTATTTAGGAATCACAACATTATAAATGTACAATATCAAAAAAGGGTTTTTATTTTTAGGATTTGACACAGATGAAAATTAACATTGTTATTAAATTATTATTCTTTTAAATTAATTTTAAGTGAATATTAGATAATGGAAAAGGTCATTTAAAAAAAAATTTGTGTGCACAGTTAAATATATTAAGCATTGGCTCATACCGATAAATGTAAAAATCTCTAATACTGGCCAATAATCAATATGGAAACAATTCTGTTTTATTGTGTGTAAATAAGTAAAAGAAAATAAAACACTAAAACCTAACACAAATAATTTTAAACGTGAATTTGGGCATCACAACATTATAAATGTACAATATGAGAAATGGATATTCATTTAGAGATCTGATTAAGATGAAATTTAACAGTGTTATTAAATTAGGTTTTCAAAATAAGCTTTAAGTGAACATTAAATAATAGAAAATGTAATTTAAATGTAAAAAGTAATAGAAATGATTGTAGTCTTTTAAATATCCAATATCGGCCCATACCGATAAATGTAAAAAAAATCTTTAATTTCAGCCCAACAATCAATACGGAAATCAACAAACATTCTGAAAAGGGAGTAGAAGAAACACTTTAAGTGTTGTTAACTAAAACTCGTTTTCATTAATCGAAATAAAGCAGAAATAAAATAAAATATAAATATTAGACCAAATTTAGACTTAAACTGAAATGAAAATGAGGAATATTACCTTAACAATTAACTGAAAAAGCTGATGTACTAAATTTACTAAAACTGAAGGAAAAATATATTAAATCTAAGCAATATTAAAAAGATACAAATAATAAAAATGACAAAAGCACATAAAATCACTAAAACTTAAAACTAAAATTAAAATGAAATATTAAAAAGCTCATTCAAATATGAATAAACTGTCATATTGTATACATAATACTCAAATAACAATAAATTAATAATATAATAAAATAAAATTACATAATTTATAAATAATAATTTTTCTGGTCAAGTCGCACCCTGGGACAGGAGCAGGTGAAGATGTGAATGGATCTGCTCCATCAAGCAGAGGCCTCCCACCATCCTGTCATCTCAGACCCATGTAATGCGTCACCCCCCCAAAGTGTCCGCAATCTGGGCGGATAAGAGTATTTCTCTCCAGACCCCAGACAGCACAGGCCCTGGGGACAACTCCATCAGCGGCGGGACGTCTTCAACACACGGACACGAGACCAAGACGAGGAAGAGCCGGACACTCATTACATGAGCACTATCTGGGTCACGGAGCAGATGCAAATGTAGGTCACGGGAAACTCCTGTTGTCAATCAAGACGAGAGTGAAAGATCACGCCTGCTCGGCTGGATCACAGGCCATCAGAGATGAGAAGAGATGAATATTAGAAGAGCTACAGCGGGTGAGCAGGGTTCAAAGGTCTATGAGACACAGAGGACACCTCCAGCAAATTAAAACCTCGGAGTCAAAGCCATTAACGGATTTAATTTGATCCAGCCCAGGAGTGGAGTGATGTTTGCTCATGTAATTAGATTTTTATATTTATACTACCTTTCAAAGGTTTGAGTTGAGTAAGGGGTTGTGTTTCTTTTTTATAGAATTTAAAACTTTTATTCAGCAAAGATGCATTGTATTGACCAAAAGTGAAATAAATGCTGTTCTTTTGAACTATCCATCAAAGAATACTGAAAAAAATACATATCATTGTTTCCACATAAATATGGAGTAAAATATGTTTTCAACATTGATAATAATCAGAAATGTTTCTTGAGCAGCAAATCAGCATATTAGAATGATTTCACAATCTTAGTATTTTTACTGTATTTCTGATTAAATAAATGAGCATTTTCATAAAAAAAAACAAAAAAAAAAACATTAAAACAGCTTACTGACCCCAAACTACTGAATAGTACAATTTAATTAAATTATCATTTTCAAAACAGGCTTCAAGTGAGCATTAAATGATGGAAAAGTTAATCTAAATGTAAAAAAATAATAGAAATGAGTGTGGACATTTGAATATCCAATATCGGCAAATACCGATCAATTTAAAAATCTTTAATATCGGCCGATGATCAAAATGTACAATGTATATGTATAATGCTGCGATACATGTTATTGCAAATCTCTGCCTGATTTATTTTATTGTAAAATGTAACTATATTATCTCCCAGCTCTTTATATAAAGCAAATAGCAAATCTTAACAGCTTGATTGCGTGTATCGTTGCAAAATATAAACTTTATTATCGCCCAGCACTAATCTGCTAAATGTGACTATAAGTTATTAACATATTATGAACTTTAGCATCATGATTTTCTGTAAAGCTGCTTTGAAACAATGTGTATTGTGAAATGTTCCATACAAATAAATTTGACTTGACTACTGTATACATCAAAGTTTTAAGTTCAAAATCTGTTTTAGCCTAATTCAATGATCAGGCACATTTGCAAGTGAAACAGAAATAAAAAGTAAGAGTGAATAAGTTTCAGAGGTTGTTACATTTTGATAGAATATTTTAAAGATGAACATTCTATTTAGAAGAACGTTGCACTGATGAATAGTTCAAAAATAAGATTCTGTTGACTTTAATGGTTCCACAGTTTGTTCAGATCACTAACGCTCTCTACGAGCCTCGTCTTAGCATAGCCTGCTTATTAAAAGTGTCTCCCTGTTATTGATTCCAGAGGCTAATAACATCCTGGGATGCTTTTGTCTTACTCTGAGAAACTTGAACACGTTCTCAAGTAACCGACTCCAGCTGTCTCTGAAGGATTCCTCCAGCGTTCTGCAGCTACCCGCTGAATGATAAAATCACTCTGACCTAGATGCTGCGGCCCTCACGAGACTCTCTCTCACAAGCCTCCCTGCCGCTGCGCTCTATGAATATGTAATTCTAATTTATGAAGCAGCCACTAGCAGTGCGTGTGTGTGCACGATATACATATATATAAAAATACACACGCTGATGCCTCCATGCATGCATGCATGCCATTGTCCTAGTCAATCATCACGCTCCATCGTGTTGTTCTCCTTCAACAGAACCTTGTGATGTTGGTAGAGAAGTATAGCGGTGCCTGCGCTGACGGAGGAAAGTTCCAGGAAAAACTGACAGTCCTTGTTCGACTAGGAATGATAAAGAAAAGGCATGATGGAGGAAAGACAAAGAATTCAGAAAGAGTGTTTCAGATACACTCATTGTGTTCAAGCAAAAAAAAAACACACACATAGGAATAAGAAGCACTGGAAGATGTGTTGGGAAAGGACGCACACACACTTCCTCTGACAGTCTCTGGAATAATCTTATGTTAATGCTGACGGCATGTATTTACCCTTAAGTGCACCCGAGCGCTCGGATGATCGCAATTTTTCCCAAGCACTGAGAGAAAGAGGATTGTGAGTGTAAAACAGGGAGAGATGGAGTGTCATTGAGCTGCGGTAATTTGTAGCACGAATGACAATTTTGCAGTTTCCTGAGAAGATGCTACTTTATAATTGTGCCGAAGCGGCATCATGGAAGATGAGGACTCGTTTACCTCACGAGAAAGAACCTGACAGTGAAGAACACTCACTAGCAATAAGCAACATGTGCCATTTTATCGGACAGAATTACAAAAACAAGTTCAAAACGACACAGTTTTCTGAAGCACCATTCACACTAACAGTAAATTGGTTGCATGCTGGCGTTCCTACATGACTAGGTGCTAAATCGCTGTATGAGCTCCCATTGGTCATCACATACTGCTCATTAGCATAACGCAAACTCTACTTTGTCCCATCACCAAATGCTGTCCCTTAAGAGTTGTATTTCCTATAAAGTTCCAGAAGCAAGCATGCAGTGTTACAGAGATACTAACTTAAAGGGATAGTTCACCCAATAATCAAACATGCCCAGCTAGAATATCCTCTCTCAAAACTAGTGTCTATTTATTAAAAGGAATTTCACCCAAAAATCTAAATTTGCTGAAAATGTACTCGCACTCAGGCCATCCAAGATGTAGATGAGTTTGTTTCTTCATCATATTTGGAGAAATGTAGCATTTCATTTTGTGAATGCTACATTTCTCCAGATTTGTTCCCATGAAGAAACAAACTCATCTACAACTTGAATGGCCTGAGGTGATTTAGATGGCCATAAGTCAAGTAACAATACCATGGTACTTCCATATAACCATGATTCTAAATGAATTCCATATTTATATGCAATGGCCTTTACATTGTAATCCAAGGTACTTCAAAGAATACCACAGTATTGCAGTTTTACCACTTCCACAAAACATGCTAATACTATGTTACTCTTCTGTATTTTTTGTTAAGGAAATACGGCTCTGATTTTTTAATATAGGCTACACTATGGTTCAAACGTGTAGTTTAACAGCTGCTTAACTACATGTAGCTTAGCAAACTACAGCTTCAAAGCAGCTTCCCAAGCATCCCTGCTCTGTACCGCCCTTGGCAATGACATAAACATCAAATCGGAGTGAAAATATCCATAAAATAAAACAGATCGTCACAACTCCATCTCCGCTTCATAACATTCACACCAGATGATGTGAGACATTCAAATTATAAATGGGCAGAAATGACAGCCGCTTTCAAAAAAAGAGGCTAATTTGCCTTTAAAGGTGACTGGATTTCCATAAAAACAAAAGAGCTGGAGAATAAACCCTTTAATGACACCACCAGGGCCTTTCGGTTTGTCGCATTGTCCCCATGAAGCCTGGAAAGGCAGATGTAGAAATTGATTGCTCTTTACAGGGAACTAGAGGGGGGTAGAGCGAGCTTTCTAAAAATAAGGCATCCGAACACATGTGCCATTTTATCGGACAGAATTACAAAAACAAGTTCAAAACGACACAGTTTTCTGAAGCACCATTCACACTAACAGTAAATTGGTTGCATGCTGGCGTTCCTACATGACTAGGTGCTAAATCGCTGTATGAGCTCCCATTGGTCATCACATACTGCTCATTAGCATAACGCAAACTCTACTTTGTCCCATCACCAAATGCTGTCCCTTAAGAGTTGTATTTCCTATAAAGTTCCAGAAGCAAGCATGCAGTGTTACAGAGATACTAACTTAAAGGGATAGTTCACCCAATAATCAAACATGCCCAGCTAGAATATCCTCTCTCAAAACTAGTGTCTATTTATTAAAAGGAATTTCACCCAAAAATCTAAATTTGCTGAAAATGTACTCGCACTCAGGCCATCCAAGATGTAGATGAGTTTGTTTCTTCATCATATTTGGAGAAATGTAGCATTTCATTTTGTGAATGCTACATTTCTCCAGATTTGTTCCCATGAAGAAACAAACTCATCTACAACTTGAATGGCCTGAGGTGATTTAGATGGCCATAAGTCAAGTAACAATACCATGGTACTTCCATATAACCATGATTCTAAATGAATTCCATATTTATATGCAATGGCCTTTACATTGTAATCCAAGGTACTTCAAAGAATACCACAGTATTGCAGTTTTACCACTTCCACAAAACATGCTAATACTATGTTACTCTTCTGTATTTTTTGTTAAGGAAATACGGCTCTGATTTTTTAATATAGGCTACACTATGGTTCAAACGTGTAGTTTAACAGCTGCTTAACTACATGTAGCTTAGCAAACTACAGCTTCAAAGCAGCTTCCCAAGCATCCCTGCTCTGTACCGCCCTTGGCAATGACATAAACATCAAATCGGAGTGAAAATATCCATAAAATAAAACAGATCGTCACAACTCCATCTCCGCTTCATAACATTCACACCAGATGATGTGAGACATTCAAATTATAAATGGGCAGAAATGACAGCCGCTTTCAAAAAAAGAGGCTAATTTGCCTTTAAAGGTGACTGGATTTCCATAAAAACAAAAGAGCTGGAGAATAAACCCTTTAATGACACCACCAGGGCCTTTCGGTTTGTCGCATTGTCCCCATGAAGCCTGGAAAGGCAGATGTAGAAATTGATTGCTCTTTCCAGGGAACCAGAGGGGGGTAGAGCGAGCTTTCTAAAAATAAGGCATCCGAACGCTGTGTATTGTGTGTGTGTGCGCTCTATCTGCCGGTGTGATAAAGTCACTAGCAGCCCTTTATCGGCCGGTGAGGGGAAATATGCCTCCACCAGATTACAGCCCAACACTCTGCCAAGGTTATAAACAGCCTGTTATCTGTCGCACAAACACACAAATCCACACACTATCAGCACCCAAACATATGGGCCACACACACACACCAGACCTCAGCGCCCAACGTATGCTTAATCACACGCGTGCACGCTATGCACATTATATTGACCTAAAGCGAATCACTATTGAGCGCCGAAATAAAGGACGCAGTGTTTGTTTTTCACTCTCACTTCTGGCGCGCCTTTACCCCAGAGAAAGGTGCTGGCAGTGCTAAAAGGGCCCAGCGTCTATTCTACTGCTCTCAATAGGCTCTTTCTTCCCCGTCCCATCTCATTCTGCAGCTTTTGTTGCTTGTTTGTGTTGATCTGCATGTCAAATTAGATGAATCCGCTAGAAAACACATTTAATGGAGACAAAGAGCTGTCATCTAGGAACCGAGTGAACGACGGCTGACAAACACACGCCGGCTAATCAATAACAAGCAAAACATCCGCAGACGCCACGTTCGGTTTGAAATGAAAACAACTTTGGCATCTGCAGATGGAGAACCCAACAAATGCAGTTCAGAGAGTTAAAAAACGCCACAGCCTGGTAGAGATCGGGCAATATCATGGTGCACTTGTCGTCGCCAGCATCAAGGTGTCTGTTTTGACTCCAGTGAGCTCTGATGAAACGTCTTTGAGCCGCGGTGAGGTGACCTTGGCCGTGCTGTGCTAGATTTCTACAGGGCCTGTTCTCGGAGCTTCAACGGGGATGTTAAAAATGGCTTCTCCCTCCAGATTAATGACTCAGGAGGGAACAGACCATCAGCGGGAGTCAGGACGGAATAAACAGACCAAAAACTGAAGGTGCAACAGAAGCGATTCAAGAATGATGCTTGCAAAAACAAGCTCTTGTTTTAGACATCAGGGGTTTTCAAACTCAATGCCAAGGCCCTTCATAAAACATAAAAGCATGTTAAAAAATGATGCAGTGTTGTACAAAAATACATTTATTCTGTTTGAGAAGTCATAAACTAAAGACAAGAATATAAAAGATTTCCCCCCATATCAAATAGTTTCACAAAGTCACAATACTATAGCAAAATGTTAAAATATGTTATCAACAAATATGTTATATTGTGTGTGTGTGTATATATATATATATGTGTGTGTGTGTGTGTTTTATATGTTCAGAAAAATATTAATCTATATATACTGTAGTTATATAATATCACTATACTACAGTAAAATCAAAAAATATTTTCTATAAATAAATTATATATAATATAGTTGTGGTTTTGTTTATATATATATAATATACTGGAAGTGCTGTCTGTATACACAGGTTTTATTTGTATTTTATATATGATTTTATATGTATAGTAAAACATAATAATAATATCGAAATATAAATATTTGTTTCTCTCAAATTTTCAGGAATCTCCTAATGCATCTCCCCCATGCAACCCTAGTTTGAAAAACCATCCTAAGATCCAGGCTCCAGACTGAAATAGTTGCTCATTTTTTCTGTGACTAAAATTTGTTTGCACTGGTTGAGACAACAAAATCTGCCACATTTTTTGATTAAGCTCCACCATTTTCATCTGTGGAAGGAACTGCACAGCGCAGACCAATTATCTGCAAAAGACAGCATGGCGCGACTGACCATTCTGACCGCACAGTGCTGCATGAAACAGTGAAAAGACCCATTTGAATATATTAATCTGGAGCAAAAACTGAATATTTCACAGTGTGTTTGTGCTCTTCTGTAATGATGAGGCATGGAGAGAGAGAGAGGCAGACGAGCGGAGAATTACAGCTCAGCGTTAATGAGTGGAGGGTTAAAAAGAAATGCATTTCAGTCCTCTCTGGTGTCTCCTGCACTGCCAGTCCTGCACTTCAGTCATCTGAATATCTCTGCCTTCATAAAAGATTCAAGCGCTATTGACTTTCTGGTTTGGTTTCCCCTGCATAGTATCATCTCACAAACTACTGCTTCACATTCATCCGAACCTCCACAGGAACAACAGCACACGAGTAATGAGGATGAGGAGGAGGAAGAGCTTTGACTACAGCATCCTGTTTTCAAACAGAAACGTGTTAGAAAAACAGCCCTGGTAAACGCTAGGATGTTGGGATTGTGCTTTAAATATGGATGCGCAAATCTACATATTACTAGCTAGTGTCAAGAAGTAGCTGAATAGCCGGTTTTAAAGAGATAGTTCACCCAAAAATAAAAATGTCATCATTTACTCATTCTCAAGTTGCTCCAAACCTGTATGAGTTTCTTTCTTCTGCTGAACACAAAAGATATTTTAAAGAATGCTTGTAAACAAACAAGTTGCTGGTAGCCATTGACTTCAATAGTATGGAAAAGAATACTATGGAAGTCAATGGCTGCCGTCAACATTCTTCAAAATAACATTTCGCTCATGTGTGATGTGCTCTATGATGGACTGTAATGTAGAACATATTTCTAGTCCTGAGCAGTTATTCCCACAGAATGCATTTTTGCATTGAAATACTTGAAACGCGAGAAGTAGAAAGGGGGAAAATGTGAAGAGACACGAGTTTAGCAACTTCTTTTAACTTGAGTGCTGCATTTTTAGAACTTTTTGGCTAAGAAACATTTTTCTAATTTCATATTATTTATGAACATATAGGATATGTTTAAGACAAGTTTGTACAATATTTGACTTCATATTTTATGCATCTTTTCGACAAATATATGTAACAAGTGAATTTGTTTTACATTTTACATTTGGTTTTCTCTGTTTAGCTCTTTGGTCAGCTTTGCTGTGTTTGAATGTGCAATATAAAGAAAATTGACTTACTTTACACCATATTGAGCACTGGAATAGACCTTTCTTTAATCATGTAACTTTTTGTAATTTTTTTTTTTATAAAGAGAATGCTACCTGAATAATGTTAGTCATGTTTTTAAGTTGGCTAGTTAAAAGTCAAAAAAAAAAAAAAAAAAAAAATAATAATTATCTTGATTTTTGTCAAACATTCTGAAAAAGAAAGAAAAAAAAAATCACCCAGCCCCACATAGTAATATAGCAATAGCATAGACTAGCAATTTGGACTAAAGTTCGAGTAAATTGTGACAATATTCACTACTACTTCAATCATGTTCATGAATTAATTAAACAAACCCAAAAGTGATGTAATAAATTTTGTGACGACTAAGATCACCAGAAAACACAGAAAACTAAGGTCTGAACATGCAACAATTGGATATCCAGCACATTATGAGAGAATTTAACGGGAATTTGAGAATTTATGTGCTTTTATGCTCTTGCTGCTGATTTGAGAGTCTCGTTCTATAAAGTTTAAGATGTCGCCGCAGGGTCATAAAACGGACCAGCACAATGCACCGTCCCTTTAAACGTACCAATAAAGTCTTTTATTCTAGAACCTGCGATAAAACGCACTTTGAAACGGTCATCCTGGGGGTAATTGATGGCTTTATTGTCATTATGACACTTCTCTGGGGACCATTACTGCTTTTACCATTCAGACCGGAGACCGTGAACCTCACATAACGGACAAAACAGAGACACCACTGGAAATGCTCTTCTATTCCACAATCACTGTCCATTTAGAAGATGATTTTCATTCAACACCACACATCCTTCTCGTAATCACTGCGACTCGAGCAGTCGTCATATCACGAGCACACACTCCAACCCTGAGCTCAAACTGGGATGTAATTATTTAGAGACAATTAGCCATTTGGCACATATAAATCATGTGAAAACACATCTGTACACACACACACACACACACACACAGTGTAACAGGTTTAATCACAGCGGGCCGTTTTGATGCCGTATTACATGCTAATATGCCGCAAAACTTCTAAGACATTTCCAGGTCATAATTTTAATTTTAAAAAATGTCTTTGTAATATATATTTTTTGTAAATTTTCAAATATTTTTCACATTCAACCAGTTTGATTTAGATTCCAAAAAAAAAAAAAAGACTTATTTATAGCAATTTTGTAAGAAAAAAATGGTCGGAGGTCACAAAATTAGAGAAAAAGGACACATATTGTACCAGAAATCATACTATATAAATACATTTGTTTTGTATTTGATTTAAAACCCTACAGATGCACAATAAATAAATAAATAAGTTAGTAAATATGTAAAAAAAAAAAAAAAAAAAGAAAAAAAAAAAAAAATGTTTTGTTTCTAATTGTTTAAGCAACTTTATTAATGATATATGGTTTATAAACATTATTTTAAACATTATGCACTTTTTTCAAAGATAGTCATGTTATTTTATTATGCTTTGAAGAAACGTGCATAATATTTTGCTCGATGCGCCCTCTTGTGGCCTCAGAAGAGAAGCCAAAAGCTTGTTTCCCCCTAAATGAAATTATGCCTTTTAAATTCGAATATAATTTGAATATTGATAATATTTAAGTAAAAAATTCGAATTTAGTTTTTCAGCCATGTTGACAGCCCTAAAGTAAATAAGTAAAGAATGAAAGGAAGTATTGTTTTTTTTTTTCAAATACATTTTTATTTCTTGTTTTGTAAACTTCATAAACATTCTTGGCAGATGTATTCTTAAAACTAGCTCATAAAAACATGTTTGCTTACAGGAAAAGAAATATAAACTTAATTCAATATATACTCTGCAAAAAAAACAAACATCTGAAGCAATTCTTTCTCAAGAAAATCTTGTCTTAATTTGTTTTAAGAATGTTTTTACAGGAAAACAAGACTGAGTAAGAATTGACTTTTCACAGTTTTAGTGACGAGACTCTGAAGTCAAAGCGCCTGATGGAAAATCTGATGTTTTTTTATGGATCTGTGCGAGCTGCATTTGTTTTCCTGAACTCTGGCTGCTGATTCCAGGACCGTCAAGAGCTTCCTGAAGTCAAAAACCTGAGACAGCTCGACAGCCCCAGTGTGGAAAACCATCACAGATTTTTGGACGAGACACAGATGAACAGAGCGATGAGAAACGGTCATATTTCTCTCAGACGACAAGAATTTCACGAAGTCACCGCACATTGATTAACAGCAGCTGTCGATTTGTTAGTCTCCGGTGTCTCTCTGTCAATTATCTGATTGTAGACGTGAGTCCAGACATCAGACACGGAGCTGACAGAGTATCTTCCCATCGCCCCGCACTCACAAACCGCCCGCATATTGACAGCATGTCGAGTAATGCAGCAACATCTATTTTAATTCAGCGTTTGAATATTAAAGTCTGTCAGAATGAGTCATGGCGACAGACTGCAAACTAGGAGCAACAAAGAAGCCATTTTTCAATCTAATAGCCCGTTTTGGTGTGAACTCTGCAACTTTAATTAAACTTCTCCGTACGGAACTGTGGTTTGCAAAAACATTAATATTTCATTCAAACATAACAATTAATGACAATCTCGGGAAAGAAATGCTTACAGAATAGTCTTAAAGGGATAATTCACCCAAAAATGAAAATTTGATGTTTATCTGCTTTCCCCCAGGGCATCCAAGATGTAGGTGACTTTGCTTCTTCAGTAGAACACAAACCGTTGCAGTCTGTCAGTCTTATAATGGAAGTGAATGGGAATCACGGCTTTGAGAGTCAAAAAAACATACACAAACATACATTGATGTGTAAAGACACGAAACGATTGGTCTGTGCAAGAAACTGAACAGTATTTATATCGTTTTTACCTCTGATTCACCGCAATGTCAAAACTGTCATGAGCGCGTTCTCAACACGGGTCTTCTTCTTCTTGCTTTACGGCGGATCGCAGACTTATAAGTGCATTACTGCCACCTATCTCTCAAATGGACCAATGACACTCGATCTACAATCTCAATTAGGAGTGTCAATGGTCCATTTGAGAGATAGGTGGCGGAAATGCACTTATGGGAAAGGCTGGGATATTAAATCCATATGGACCACGCTTGAAGTTCATCCATATTTCCAACAGATACAGAGCTGGATTCACTAAAATCATTAATGCAAAGCCTTGGAGAGAGAGGAAACCAGTGCGATTATCTTTCAGGAAGTTGCACATGGGTCAGTAGCTTCACTCACAGATGACCGGTCTGACCATATGCATCACCACATGAGTCAGGTTTTATAGAACAAATGCTGTACTGTACTTTTTTATTTACAATTTAGCAAAAGGTCAGATCATGCATAATAATATGCCTAAGAAAATTAACTATTATATAACTCTGAAGCTGATGTGATCAACTCTGATCAACATCAAATTAATCGGTTCATACAGTGTGTTTGCATTACTCCATGTTTATTCATTCTCACATATGTGACCCTGGAGCACAAAAGCAGTCTTAAGTCGCTGGGGTATATTTGTAGCAATAGCTAAATGTTTTTTTGACTCTCAAAGCCATGATTCCCATTCACCTCCATTATAAGACTGACAGACTGCAACGGTTTGAGTTAAAAATCTCCGTTTGTGTTCTACTGAAGAAACAAAGTCACCTACATCTTGGATGCCCTGGGGGTAAGCAGATAAACATCACATTTTCATTTTTGGGTGAACTATCCCTTTAAGTTTCACAGAGAGACATCAAACGTCCTCAGGTTGAAAAAAAAATTATGTAATCCCTAGTAAATAAAAAGCTTTCATTATTAATCAATGATCCTGGTTTAATGCTTTCATATGTGAAAAGCGCATCATATTATAGAAGCTTGTTGCAATGGAATGAAAAAGGTAATTTACTTTTTATCTCACAATTTGGACTTGTTACACAACTACAAGATATAAACTCAGAATTCAGACGTTTTTTTCTCAATTCTCAATTGACATCTAGCAAATTTGTTTATATCTTGCAATTCTCAGTTTATATCTCACAATTCAGTTTATATCTTGCCATTCTCAGATGATATCGTGCAATTCAGAGTTTACATCTCGCAATTCTCAGTTTATAACTTGCAAATCTCAATTTACATCTCACAATTCTCAGTTTATTTTGTAATTGTGAGAATCAAAATTGTGAGAAAAAAGTCAGAATTGTGAGATATTAACTCACAACTCACAGAAACACTTTTTATTTTATTTTTTTTCTGTGACCGAAACCGGCTTCCATATTATTTTCTAGATTTTGAGTCTTCAGAGACTTTAATGAAAGACATGAAGCATCCTGACAACTCTTGGAAACCATGCAGAATGCATCAGTTTCTCTTTTGCAAACACTGGAAATGTGCAAAACCCCAGGCTCGACAGTGGATCTGATGAGAGTCTGTTAGTAATGCAGCGGGTCAATAACAAATGTTTCAATCTCAGGCATTTGGCTTTAATTAGTGGAGCATCTCAAGACCGCACACATTAATCAAAGAGCACATCAGACACAAATGTGTCTCTCGTATGACAGTCACACAATCACATTTCCCATGTACTGCAGCACACACACACACACAGTGATGAAAAACTGTAGCTCAACCCACAGTACCTC
>NW_015539929.1:1147288-1149223 GCF_001515605.1 Sinocyclocheilus anshuiensis
GTCGCTGGGGTATATTAGTAACAATAGCCAAAATTCATTGTATGGGTCAAAATGATTGATTTTTCTTTTATGCCAAAAATCATTAGGATACTAAGTAAAGATCATGTTCCATGAAGATATTTTGTAAATTTCCTACTGTAAATATATTAAAACTTAATTTTTTATTAGTAATATGCATTGCTAAGAACTTCATTTGGACAACTTTAAAGGCGATTTTCTCAATATTTTGATTTTTTTGTACCCTCAGATTCCAGATTTTCAAATAGTTGTTTCTCGGCCAAATATGATCCTATCCTAATAAACCATACATCAATGGAAAGCTTATTTATTCAGCTGAAATAAATAAAAATGTACCCTTATGACTGGTTTTGTGGTCCATGGTCACATATAAAAAAAAAACATCATGCTCAATAGTAGTATATGCTACTTCAAAAGTTTAGAGTCAATTACAATTTTTCTTTTTTTTTTTGAAAAAAGATGAATACTTGTATTCAGCAAGGGCACATTAAATTGATCATTTATAATGTGATACAGCATTTATAAATGCTGTTCTTTTGAACTTTCTATTCATCAAAGAATCATGAAAGATAAAATGTATCAGTTTCCACAAAAATATTTAGCAGCACAACTGTTTTCAACATTGATAATAATCAGAAATGTTTCTTTAGAAAATAGTTATTTTAAATTGTAATAATATTTCATGAACGGTAGTGTAAATACATCAAGCAAAACGTCTAGAGTTATACACACTGTAGCATCACACCACCCAGCCGTACGCCAAAGTTGTTCAGTTTTTCATCCTGCAGTTGTTAGTCTTTGTCTGCCCTTGATTTGGGAGAGCAGTCAGTGAAGCTGAAGGGAGTTTGGGTTTTGGTACTGAACTACAGAGCACATTAGGTCCCTCTCCTGCATAGAAAGAGGCTGAGACGGAGGCAACGCAGGAAACAGACTTTAATAATTGAGCGGAAGGCTACAGGCAAGGCCTGTCTGAAGGGTAGTACCTTTAAAAGATGTATGTCTCTGGAGGGGCTGGTCCAGATCACATGGGCATCGCTTCAAACCTTTAAAGTCAACATGAAACACCATTCGCTACCCATTTGACTTTCAGAATGTGGAACAGGATATTCGACGAGAGAGGAATTTGATTATATCCACTGGGAACTAATTGGATGATGAACATTACTTTTGGATGGACAGAAATTCTGAGCACAAAGTCTACAGCGATTTGTTCAAAATCCATACAAATATTCCCAGAGACATCTGAAAACGCAAGACACGCAAGCCATCTTCCTGTACTTGTAATGAGAAGCGCTTATAAACCTTCTGTTGGTAACAACAGAGAAGCTTTAAGGACTCCCTGTGGATTTCCGTCAAAGTAAAAGTTTGATTAGTCATTAGGACAGCCATAAATATTAGTATGGTAATTTTACAGTTGTAAAATTTTACAGTTACATTATCATTATTAATATGATTAAATAAATTATTTTTACGGAGATATTACAATAGCAATATTTCTTAATTTGTTTTTAAGTATTTTTTGTTTTATTTAGTAATAGTTAAAAGTAGTAATAGTAGACGTAATTGTTAATATTAAATTATAATGAATAATAATTAAACTATAATAATAATTATTATGATTATCATTAAATTATTATTCAAATTAACATTTATTATTAGTATTAGTATTATTATTATTTATTAAATGCTTGATTTTTACAGAAAAATATTACAATAGTATTTTTTATTCAGTAATAATTCAATAAAAGTACTGATTAAACGTATTAGTAGTATAGCAGTAGTAGTAATTGTTAATACGAAATTATTAATTATAATTTAAGAAGAATTAAGCTATTATTATTATTATTATTGTTGTCATTATTTAAATAATTTTTAATTACATTTTAAACTGCAACTGCCCCCCCCCCCCCCCCCCCA
>NW_015539929.1:1150058-1164745 GCF_001515605.1 Sinocyclocheilus anshuiensis
CAAATCGCCAAAAATATTTTTTAGCATTTATCATTATGCATATATGACCTAATTCATATTAATCCGCTACTAAATGGTGTCTAACAGCAATGCATTGTTGTTTTGGTCACTTAATATTGATCAGACAGTCTCTTATTGACCAGAATTAGCTACAATATGAACCAGACTTTATGCTGATAAAGTACAAAATAAGCTAGAATATATTCCTTTAAATAAAACCATAAAGCTGAGCTAAAAGCCATGCAGCTGATATTCCCGACGCAGACGCTGTTCCTGGTTTCATCTGGAAGCATCACCTCTGATGTGATGTGTTGTGTTGTGTTGCCCTGTCATTACCGCTCAGACCTAAATTATTGATCGTGAGCGTTCATCAGCATCACAGTCACGTCCCCGAGCTCCTGATCCGTCCCCAACACAGCCACTGAAATAATTAGGAGGGTTTCTCATTAAGGGAGAATTAAAAAAGAAGGCCGAGAGAGACAGAGGGGGTTCTGGGTGTTAAATATCTCCCCCTGAGAGTCCAGAGCGTTCCGATCATAGCCTATCCGCTGAACGCGTGAGGAGATGACAGGCCCTTCACCGCAAAACACACACACAAACTGGAATAAAATATCAATACAAACAGAGAGAGAGAGAGAGAGAGAGAGAGAGAGAGGAAGCTATATGAATGAAGATGTTATGCCAAATTAATGAAGAAAGCCACAATCTGAAACAATATTTATCAGCATGAGGTCTTGCAGTTTACACAAGGACTCCAGTCGCTCATGGACAACAGGAAATATTATAAAACTTTAAAGCAGTTTAATAAAAATAATACAATGGGGTCAGTAAGACATGTATAATGTTACAAAAATATTTCTATTAAAAAAAAAACCACACAGTTCAAAAATGCACCATATATTCAACACAGAATTATTAGTAAAGTAAATTTAAAATTTAAAA
The DNA here is from genome assembly GCF_001515605.1 of Sinocyclocheilus anshuiensis. Classification (NCBI taxonomy): domain Eukaryota; kingdom Metazoa; phylum Chordata; class Actinopteri; order Cypriniformes; family Cyprinidae; genus Sinocyclocheilus; species Sinocyclocheilus anshuiensis. The sequence goes on from NW_015539929.1 coordinate 1,151,001, forward strand.
TATTTTTAAATGAATTAAAATTATATTGAATTATAAATGCTGGGGTGGTATGATAAATGGAAAATAAAGCAGCATAAGTTTCACCAAAGGCTAAATGAACGTTAAACAGACAAATTTATTAAAAAAAGATTTATATCATAAATTAACAAAAATATTTCCTAAAATGAAAACTGAAAATATAAATATGAAAGCCAATGCAACATTAATAAATACAGTTAAAATTAAACATTTAAAATAAATCTGACTGTTCTTTTGCCTTTTCTGTCATGTTATACATTTCATTATAATTCATTATTTAAATTTAAATTACACAGAAAGATAATGAAATGCATATATTTTGTTAAAATTATATTTTGTTATAAACCATTATATAATTAAATAATGTTTAGATTATATATTTTTGTCACATGATCTCATTATGTTGCACATGATTTGCATCCAATTATCATCTTTAATTCAGTTTGTTTAAAAATATATCAACTTCTTGCAATACGATCAAATAATGAGTGAAACCATAGGGCCTAATTCCATTTATCGTCTTACTGGAAATGTAAGATGCAGTGCATTGTGGGATACATTCTTCAGTGCAGCATGCTGTTATACACTGCACAATTTAACAAATGCAGCAGGTCACCCGGGTCTTCCATGCATACAGAAAATATACCGAGCACAGCATAGCCTACATACTGCAGAAATAATAAGACTAGTATGTTAGCATGCTATTCTGAACAGCCGGTTCAGGCCACACCCCTCATTACTGGGAGGGTTCATTATGCAAATGATGTTGCTGGAGCAGTATCAAGGAGAAGCACACGCTCTGTTATGGTTTGCACCGCCGGGGCCTCCCTCTCCCAGATCACTCATACGGAATCATGGCCTAATAGCATCCCATTACCATAATTGCCAACACAACTAGTGTTCCGTGTCTCAGTGCTTCTGAGCCGCTCCGGCGCTCGAGAGATAGAGAGAGTGAGAGTGTTTCAATAGCCAAATGAAGGCCACTCCTGATATGCTTTTTGGTGTTTGCATGCATGAAGAAGGGCCGTTTGTTTTGTGAAGACCCCGTGAAGACCTTCGTTCTTCACAGCACTTCATATTCCACTGATGAGTGAACGGCAGCCTCCGCCGCAGAATTCAGAATCACACTTCCATTACTTTTCAATTAATCCTTAATTAAAATATATCATGCTTCTGAACCAGCAAATCTCTCTTAATATGCAAATGCAGAGCATTCGAGGATATTATCATATCATTAAATGATGCTGCGCATTTATGTCTTTGGACAAACAAGGCCAGGATGCAGTAAGGTGGTTGATTGAATTGTTTCAGAATAGCCTACTGCATTGTGCATTGCATGCACATTAACTGTATGTATGGAATACCTGTGACAAAACATGCACAGCATGCATAACACAACACTGGCCCACAATGCAAAGCGGTTAAACCCACCTTACATTTGCATTGTGACAAATGAACCCAATTACAATATCAGTCATATCAGCCGTGCTTTTATTAGTTTGTTGACTCCAGGGCTGCAACTACTGATTATTTTGATAATCGATTAATCAGACAACTATTTCTTTGAGTAATTGATTATAAAAAAAATAATTTTAATTAAAAATACACATTTTAATCCATTACTTCTCTTTTTTTTTTGTTTTATGTTGCATAGTGTTGTCTCCAAAACAATGTGCAATTTACGTGTGTATATATTAGTGATTTTCCTTTTTAACATTTTTTTTAGAATCTTGGGGGCGAAAAAAAAATACAAAGCATCAGACCCATTTTCAACATTGATAATAATCAGAAATGTTTCTTGAATTTCTTATATCTATGATTAATCAAATTAGTAAAAATGCATCATTTTAATAAAAAAAAAATAGTAATATAAATTGAATTATGTAATAAATTCCCAAATAATTCCTATAAAGTTGAAAATATAAATATAGAAGCTAATTCAACACATTAATAAATAATGTTAACATTTAAAATTTACAAATTTTAAAATATATTTGACTTTTCTTTTGACTTTTCTGCCATGTTAAATATTTTCAACACTGATAGTAATAGGAAATGTTTCTCAAGTTTCTTATATCTATGATTAAATGATTATTACAAAATCATCATTTTAATTAAAATAATAATACAATTTTTATGTAAAATTATGTATAACATAACAACATAACTTAACATAACATAATAATACATTATTTACAATAAATGTTTCCACATCCTGCCCAATGCTGTCCTCCAAATACTGATTAATTTGGAAATTAAATGAAAACATATCATCTATGAAGGCTATGTGCAGTGATGAAACACGATGCACAAAAAAGGTGGTAAAAATTTAAAATGATTGTTCAACGTCTGAAAGTAGAAGTTGAATTACTGAATTAAAAATGAATGTTAAATATTTTAAATGTGCTCTGCTTCACATATACTTTAGAAAATATTTCAGTATACAGTATTCTGCTCTGTATTCAGCATGTAGTAAGGATTCTGTGCAGAATATAACCTGAGTCTTCATTAGCAGACAAGAATCTTTCTAGACCTCTAAGCTCCGCCCACAACGTCCCTGAACACACACACACACACACTCCCAAAGGAGACACACAGCTCTGATGAATTGATTGACACCATTTTCCATCTGCCAGTGCTGTCAGAGAAAGAGAGAAAGAGATACAGGGGCCATTTCTGCTTGATTTCTACAGGGACACACACACACACACACACACACACACACACCACACCCATCTACCAATATCAGTGCAAGGTGTTATATTAAGCTCTATCCTCACAGAATGTCCTGTGATTGTGAGGAAATCTGAATGGAAAAGCACTGGTTGTTCTTCTGGACATATTGAACTAGCTTAAGATGGTTTGCATGTCTGGCTTGATGGTTTTATAGTGGTTTTAAAGTTTGACCATCTAAACCAGCAAACCACCTTAAGCTGTTTATTTCAGCAGAGAAAGCAGAACGGAAACGTCTAATAGATGGGAAAGAAGCCTTCATCACCGAACAACTCAATAACACGTCCACATCCGTCACGCTTCCTTCATGACAACCAAATCAGCACAATTAGCAGGCCACGCTAAACGCTAACTATTCCATCAAAAACAGACAAATGACCTAAATCACAATCTCTCATTTTATGATGAACACTGAAAATCTTTTAATCCAGAATGTGATCTTTAAATACATTGCTTTTGACATTTATGATATTATGATTAATTTGAGAAGCTAATTTTATCGTGAATGTCTCTCAATCTGCTCTTTGGCTCAAAAGTGCACACACTAGATTTCAAGTGTCCAAATTCATGTTTACGATGTTTCAACAACAAACAATAAGCAAAAATTCATAAACGATTATGTATTTCAGACACATACAATTGTAGCTATGGCAATAGCAAGACAAAGAATTTGGCATTTTTATTTACCGTATTTTCCTTGAAAATAAGTCACGAATTGTATTGTTGATGGGGAAAAAAACTCCCAGATAAGTCACATTTTATTATTACACTCTGAACTAATGTAAAATGCCTATAAATGAAGCAAAAATACACTATATAAATACGTATTTTTGATCTCCTTCCTCCAAAACAAATCTTTTAAATTTAATAGTATTCATAAATGAAAACATAACTATAAAAAATACATTTGAGTGTCATTCATTATAAATAACATTTATCATAAATTCCAAGCCTAAATGAAACTGAAAAAAAATTGGTGTAGAAACAATTTTCACACTAGTAAAGTTCACTAATAATAGTACAGAATTGGCAATCAATACATTGAATTAAACATGACATTTTTAAGTAGGAAGACTAAAATACACCAATAATCTTTGTTTTATAAAAAAAAAAAAAAATTCAAATAAGTCATATATATAGTCCATATATCCAACGTCACTATGGAATATAGATTGTAGCACATGGAAAATAACAATGGTAATAAAATGTGTTCATTTCTTCAAATAGAATTTCCTTCACATAATGAAAGGTGATTTGAGACACTGCTGTTCCAATGAAATACATTTGTGAGTTTGAGAAACGGTTTAATTTACAGTGTCACATATGGTCCCATACAGTAGTGACGCAACACCCTTTCAAGGGGACGAAAGAGCGGAATGAGACGCAGCCGGGAACAGCTAATCCAGTCCAGCACAGCATCTCAACGTGATTCCCTCAGTAAGCGTCTCTAAATCCGTCTCAGCCGGGAACTCATTCATTTTGTGCCACAATCAACATCTCCAGCCCACTATACGACCATCAGCCTGACTCATTCCTCAAACACCACCACAATTTCCAGCCTAGCAACCACACGCTGTTGATTATTGACCACAATGTAGAAGCCACAATGACTACTCGCCCACCCACCCACACACACACGCTCTTTTCTCCGGCAGTTTTAATTTGACACCCTGAGCCGGGGTAACGAGGTGAGGAGAGAGGAGCCGCAGTGGAATTCATTAGCCGCACCACTGCAGGGTCCTCTCTCCCGGCGTTAATGACATCGGAGGCTGGAGAAAAACGAGACAGCCCAGACACAGGATGAAATAAACATGAGCGCTGTCAGCACTGAAGCTTCGGGCTAAAGGGACGGCGAGCGCCGGGTCTGAAGACCTCCAGCCCTCAAAAGATCACACCAGATGCCTCCGGGACCCTCGGCGTGATTTTGAGCCGTATGTTATTACGGCCTGATGAAAGCAAGAAGAGCTGCGGATGAAAACGCAGGGCGGCATGACTTGCTGTAGCGGTCATACCGCGGTAAACTAGTGTTTGCACGGCTCTCAGTGGGCAGGACAACTTTTGGCCATTTATACGACAGACAGACTGACGGATAAACACGCAGAAATTACGTGTGACGTACAAGTCGAGAAAGAAGCAGCTGTTAGGGGTGGAGCCAAAAGCTGGCTATTCGAATGTCGCTTGTCCAATCAGAACACACATTATAGTGATTTTACCACAGTGCAATGCAAAACAATGCAATTGTATATAATAAAACACCAGGCTTATTATCGTTAACTAAAACTGAAACCATTAAAAAAAAAATCTTTATTACCTGAAACTAAATAAACATTAGCTGAAATAAAATAAAATATAAAAACATAAGCTCATTTTATTTCAGCTAGTTGACAAAGCAACATTTTCATTTGGTTTAACTGGAAGTAGTAAAATAACTAAAACTAATAAATAAAAACAAATAAAACTAGACATTAAAAAAAAAACGGTAACACTTAACAGCGAGGTCTCATTTGTTAAAGCATTAACTAGCATAAACTAACAATGTTATGTTTATACTGCTTTTATTAACCTTTGTTAATGTTAGGTAATAAAATGTTCATGTTAGTTCACAGTGCATGAACTAACATTAACAGATACAGCTTTTGATTTTAATAATGTACAAGTAAATGTTGAACTTAGCATTAACTAAGATTAATAAATGCTGTATAAGCATTGTTCATGTTAACTAATATAGTTAACTAATGTCAACAAATGAAACCTTATTGTAAAATGTTACCAAAAAGACAAATAAAACTAACAAAAACACAACAAAATTACTAAAACTAAAATTAAAGTGAAAATATCAAAATAAAATATTATAAATATTATAACTGATATTAAATACAATATTAACAAATAACTATAATAGTATATCAGTGATACTAATGTAACATTATAAAAGGCACAAATATTCAATAGTTACAATATTAATCACTGAAAAAGTACATCTTTTGCCAAGCAATAATATACAATATTATACACACAAACACACACACATTATATATATATATATATATATAGCAAAAGATGTACTTGATTATATATTAATGTTTAAAATTTAATTGATTATTCGTTCATTATTTTCTTTAAAAAAATGACTATTTTGTGATATATACCATGACTGTGAGATAAAATCTAATCATAGCATGGTGTAAGATTATGGTAATACAGCTCAACCTTGAGTGACACCACGTTCAAGACAAGAAAAATCCATCACTGGCAGTAACAACATCTACATTCACATCTGCAATTAAATAATTAACGTGAAAGCAGCACTCGGACCTCGCTGGAATATATTAAACACACAGCCATCTTTGTCAGCTTCACTACAGATCAATTGAAATGCCAAGGAAAGAACATGCATGCAGAAATGGAAATGTGTGTGTTGGCTGCGCTGCGATCTCCATGCAGCTCTGCATTAGTCATTTGGCCCCCGCCGGCTCGTGTCACCTCTGTGAGGAAGCGTGTCAGATTCTGCCAGTCTGAACAGCGGGAGAGTCAAGACTCAAAATGCCCAGAAAGTGACAAGTTAAACTTCTGTTAGACGTTTCTCTTCTGTTTACATGCACGAAGAAATGACTTCAAAAAAGTAGTATTTCTGATGAGCGCATCCAGGCGCGATCGCTGATTTCGGCGGACAATCTTGAGATTTCTGTGCAATCATGCTAAAGTGTGTTTCACCTGGAAAAAAAAACAGGAGCGTTTGTGATTTTGTTCATTCAAAGATCGCTGCGATACAGCTCATGTTAAAGCTGGCATTAAATGAAAATTCGCCCTTTCTATTTTGTAAATGCGTGTCATAGATCTTATTGTGAAAGACTCGTCTGTGCATGTTGCACTTTTTAACCTCATAATGTTTCAATCAAAATAACAACAGTAGATCTTCTGGTAAAAAGACGGATTTCTCCAATCATGTAGTCTTTTTTAAGCAAATTTTTAAGTGCAACATCCACACCTCAAAAACGAATCAACAACAAATGGACTGAACCGAGTCACTAACCCACATTTTTCGAAAATCCATTACACTCAAATATACGACACAATACTGAAGTAAAAAAATCAGTCACAACTCCCATTTCATCGCAACTTTAACATGCAAATAGTAGCATAATCAAGTATATATATTTTTTCCATTAAATTTATCCAAGACATTTGTGATATTAAAAAATACACATTTAATACTGAAAAAAAACTGTACAGTATACAAATTTAGCAAAATCGTAAAATACTGTAAAGTTATTTTTTCACTTAATTTATTCCAGACAATTGTGATTTTCAAAACATATACATACTGTATTACTGTGCAATATAAAAAATTTCGCTTTGGAGCGAAAACAAAGTGTGTTTTTTCAAAGTAAAAATAAATGAACATGCAATAACATATCGCACAAGTATCGTATGTTTATTTTTTCCATTTAATTTATCCAGACATTTGTGATATTAAAAATATATATTTTCCCATCAAAAATAATTTTTTAATTATTTGTATAAAGTTGCTACGATTCTGCGGAAATACAGTCTGTGTGGGCCTGTACTGGAATTTCTCCTCTGCTTTTCCTCTGTCACGACGTTGGATGGAAGCAGATCGTCTCTGCTGCGTCGGCAGTTGACTGTCAACAAGACAACATCCCTCAAACCCTCGATCTGACTGCGGTGACGCGACAGAGCACTAAGCTGCCTGACACACCTTGTGAGGGTCGATGACCTCTCCTTCCCAACCTCTCATGCTCAGGAACCGTCTTGACAGTCATCGGTACTAAAACACGAGTTGGCTAGGGACTTGACAGATGTGTACAGCAGACACCTGTCTTTCTTCGTCGAGATGACGTGGGCCGTTTGCATGCTGACAGACCATCCAGAGAGTCACTCAGAGAGCGACTACATGAGATCAAACAAATGCCCAACAGCACCGACGCTGACATTTAGAAGAATATCTCCAACCGTCTCTTTCACATTCCTAATAAATCAAGCATCGGCTCTTGATTTATTAGGCAAAAAGTCATATTGGCAAAAAGTCACCTCTAGGTGTAGGTCAGGCAATTGAGCGCGTGTTTGGCTTGGCTGCTCCGACGACTCGACATGTTTTAAAAAGGAATTTCACATTCGCCGAGCCCAGTTCCAATGCGGCAATTAAGACGTCGTGAAAAATCTCCCGCCCGTACATCGAAGGAGTAACGTATGGAAGAGTGAAGAGACGGCAGCACGAGTCTCTTTATCCGACCACACCACAGAAAGTGACAAATTGGCCTAGTTTTGGATTTAATTAATCACAGCGGCCTGACAGCTACCTGAGCTGGGCTGCATCATTAGCGCGACGCTACCAGTGCGTTTGGGGAGTTTGTGATAGAAGACAATTCTATTCATTAACTCGACCTGTTCAGCAGATCAGAATAAACACACTCCAATATGACAACTTAAGAATATTTTGCATTCAAGAAGATCAAGTGCAAGATCTAAACTGGAATTTGCTAATTATTAAAACCAAACTGGGACTTTTACACTTACAGTGCTTTCAGGAAAATTACTGGTAAATTCCTGTTTACAGATCATGTGCAAACAGACTTTTTGAGGAATACCAGAAAATAATTTGTGTGTTCCACTGAATCATTTATTCTGTGTAAACATGAGCTAGATGGACATTTTTGACTGGTGTCTCTTTGCTTTTTCCACATCTCACGAGTGAGTGTTGCACTTTTAAAATGCATCTAAAGAACTTTTTTCTATTAATCAGTGCTGCTATTGGAAACTATTGTGTGACGTAAAAGCATAACCATGTTCTGTGCAGTTTTATTTTAGTATCAGTGATTATTTTTACTGTATTTCTAATAATATTTTATATAGTTTTTATTTTTCTATTGTTCTATTTTAAAGTTATTTTGTATACTTTTGTAATTTTTTATAGTTTTTGTGTTTTTAAATATTTCTAAATATTTTTTTGTAATATTTATTTTAGTGCTGTCAAATTAAAACATGCATCCAAAATAAGTTTTTGTTTACATAATACATGTGTGTGTACGGTGTATATTTATTATGTATATATAAAGACACACACATACAGCATACAGTGATTTCCATTTGAGGTTATTTTAAATAAGTTTTTTTTATTTCAGTTTATTTCAAGCAACATTTTTTTATGGTTTTAGTTAACTATAATAACCCTGATCCCTCAGAAGTAGGAAAACTGTTGTCTAATTGGACAGATCATCCAGGCAGATGAAGAAAACTGCTATTTTAATGGTAAAACTTGGAAAGCCGTTGCTTGTGTGAACAGCAGATATGATGGATTTACTGGAAAAGTCAATCCAGCAATTTTACAGTAATTTAACAAATGTATTGCATGAAAGTAGCTAATGATTACATGTTGGAATTGATCAAATGACACAGTCCAAAGTGTTACGATCATTATGCGATACATACTGCAAAGCATTTACGTATGCCAATCACACAAGCTGGCCCATCCTTTTTAGCCAATCAGAAATGACTTTCCATGTTGGGGGCATCAATTAAAAGGCTAATATTGATCAGAGTAAGTTTTAATTGTAAATGTACAAATACCTTTTTACACACACAAATGCGCATCAAAACTACACACTAGCAAAAAATGATAAGCTAAATAAAGCATCAATTACTCACCTAATGCACATACTTTGCTCTTCATTTTATTGCACTAGCACTAAAAATTGTTCTAGTCTATGCTGAGAAATAAAAAGAAGACTGAAATCACTTAAATGAACAGCATGTCGCAATTACAAATTCCAAACCATTTCTATGCAATACACCAAAATTTGCATCAAAAATATGTGAATATAAATCAGTTTTTCCTCTATAAACATGTTTTAAATAATCAACTGGTCCAGCTGTGCTACAAGTCTTGCCATCAAAACATTTAAACATTTAAACCTAAAAGAACTACAGAATTAATTAATCTTCTCATAAAGTTTATCAAAGTCTTAAAATGCCAAATATCCATGCACGAAAGTAAAAAAAAGGTAAATTGTACAATTGCATTCCTCACCTATGCTATTTTTGTTCTTATACTTGCTATCCAGCACACAACGAATGTGCAGGTTTAGCTCCAATTAAACCGTCTTCTCTTCATGTTTCTGACCAGAGATCACAGACATTCAGAGAGACTTTTTCCACTTGATGCTCTTTCGGTTTCACCCGTCTGTTGCAAATCGGGCAGCGGAGGTCCAATCAAAACAATGAGACATGTCAGTGGACAAGATTAACAATGAAACGTGTCAGAGCTGATTAATAAAAGTACCGCCAGCACGGCGCTCCTCAACACCTACTTAAGGATGGCTGTAATTCACATCCTATCAAAGGGAATGTGACTTCTTAAGAACATCATTGAGATTCTGTCGCCGATGGATGGTGGGATGGTGGGACGCTGAGTGACGGTTCGAGGGACTGAAGGACAGCTGGACAGGCTCCAACACACCACAGCAGCGCAGGATGATTGACATCTCGTTTTTATTGGCGGCATCCCATGAAAAGGCAGGTTCAGTGTTCGTCCCCGCCCACCTGGACAGACGTACTCAGAGAGGCGTCAAGAAGCATGTAGATAAAGAGATGCTGAATCCATCATCTGAGATCCAGAAGATAAATCAGACCAGACTGACGTGTTAAACAGGTGGTAATTTAGATGCAATGCATGTGATAGTTCACCCAAAAAATTTGAATTCGTTGTCATCGTCAATTCAACCTCACGTTTCCATGATACACAAAAGTAGACCTTTTACATATGACTTTAAATATCAGATTTTAAATAAATATGATCATTATATAATACGTCAAAAGTTTTTTTTTATTTATTTATTAATTTTTTTTTAAAGTCTTTTGCTCACCAAGGCTGCATTCATTTGATTAAATATATATATAGAAAACAAAAAAAAGTGAAATATTTTTACCATTTAAAATAACTGTTTTCGATATGAATGTGTTTTAAAAATATAATTTATTCCTGTGATCAAACCTGCATTTTCAGCATCATTACTCCAGTCTTCAGTGTCACATTTTCCTTCAGAAATCATTCTAATATGCTGATGACAGGCACTGTATATGAATATGAATACATATTTTTGAATATTTAAAAATGTAAAATCAAAATGATATTATTTTCCATGCAAATATGAACAAGAACTGGAGCTTTCAAGCGTCAAAAAAGGACGCAAAACCAAAAATATTCCAAGTCAAACAACAGCTTTATGTGAAAAACAGACTCTGTTTTTGTGCCCTTGGCACAAGAACATGTCCGATTTGTGAACGAATAATTCTTTTAAGTCGAAACTTTTCAATTTAAAAGTTGCAAATTCAGTCTGAATGATTCATTCACTTATCTGTTTCATGAGTAACTTACTGACTCAATGATGTGGTCGCAACAGCTCACCAGAAAGAAGATTATCAGAGCAAAATGATAATTACACGAAGTTAATGACCTCAGAACACCTGGAATAGAGTATATAGATTCATTTTAATGAGATTTCATGGTCATTCTGAACATGCATTGTACTTGCATGGAAAAAGGCTAATTGCACAACCTTTTGTGAAGAAAAAAAGTCATAAAAGTTTGGAACGACTTGGTTTGGCCTGCATTCATAACTGCGTGATCATCCCACAACAGCTGTAGTGATTGAGACATGTATATACACCACATTATACAATCACTACGGGAGTTTCCTAGGGAAAAAGCAAAAGACCATTGTGCACAGCCTGTTCACAGATCTTCTCAAAAATGTGCAAAAATAGACATTTTTCATTATGACAAAACTCCAATCTAATTGGTTGGCTTTGGCTAATTGCCATGAACCGAGGTGCACAGCTTTATCTACCCACCAGCAAACAAAGTCATGTTTACAAGTTCCAAACTGCTACAATGATGGCTTATGAGGACAAAATTGTTGCCTGGCCAATGTATTGCAAGCATCCTCTCCCATTGTACATGCCTAATGTGCGTTTTTGCATTTTACTGTGGCAGTAACAAACCTCAAAAGAAGCAATAAACTGCAAAGTGGCTATTGACAATTAGCATAAAGTCTGGCTAAACAAGACATTCAGTCCAAAAGTGTTGAAATCGCTGATAAAAAAAAGTGAATTAATGGAGGTCTTTAAAATGCTCTACCTTTGACTCTGAGAAGACATTTAAAAAAAAGATGGCGTGGGAAAATGGCTCCAAATATGCAGCATTAAAATAGATGCGAGCGCACAAATTGCTGCACCACAGCTTGTGCTGACAGACCTGAAAATGAAAAAGAATGTTGCCATGTAAAATTTCCTACACGCTGTTAATATTTTATGAGCGCTCGTTTTGACACCAGGCTGTATATTCCTAATTTGTGTTGCTGGCTGGCAACACAAATGGGTTGTGAATAGAAAAGAAGAAGGGGGAAAAAACGAGGTGAGGTGGGTTTGGAGCAGAGGAGAGATGGGTAACGAGAGGAAAGGAGATAGGAGGCGACTGAGAGCGGCGGAAAATGGACTGGACAGGCGCGACGGGGGAGATTTCGTAGTCAGTGTGCTACACAAAACATCTGAAATGGCCCATTTAACTGCTCCGTATTGCGTCTGTATTTTCATACTCCATGATGGTGGAAGATGGATCAAGACCATGAGATGAGCGTTTTATCACGTTTACGTTAACCTCCAGCCTTTATCTTGCAGGAGATGAAGTTGGAGGTGATCTGCACTAGGGCTGCACGATAAATCGCATGCGATATTTAACGCGCATCTTATCAGTAAAACCGGTTCTGTAATCAGCGGTAAATCTCCATCACGTGCGGGCTTTCACATTGAGCAGCATTAACTACACAGAGCCGTTGTTCACTGACAAGCTGCGCAAAACCACGTTCATATTTGCACGATTTTTTGCGCAGCTCGTCAGTGAACAACGGCTCTGTGTAGTTAATGCTGCTCAATGTGAAAGCCCGCAGGTGATGGAGATTTACCGCTGATTACAGAACCAGCTTTCTGACAAGATGCGCGTTAAATATCGCATGCGATTTATCGTGCAGCCCTAATCTACACCACAAGAAGTAAACAGGAGAAAACCCATCAGCAGTCTGATGAATTCAGTCAGAGCATGAGCAGATAATGACAATGCTGACTGGCATTTTCATTAAGAGCACTGTATGGTACTCTTACAAATGCAACTTTTCTACTGAGAATCCTGCAGATGAGCAACAGCATGTGTTGCAGGTTACTGCAACTTTCATTTCTAGAGCTGCTCTCATAGTTGGTTTGATTGGTTTGATTGTCTCAGTCTCAGACAGCATATCCTGTATATTGACCACCAAACTCAATTACAATTCAAAACCAAATTCAATTAAATTGAGCAAAAATGGAAATTGCACCATATGCATTATACATCATCAATGGCATTTCACCTCTGCAAGTTAGTCTGGATTGCTTTCACACCAACTGTAGACCATATAAAAAGTTCACAACAGCCAAGCAAACCAAATTCTGACATCAAACTGGAAATCTGGAGTCTAATTTGTAAAATCCTCATATGATTAGATCCTAAATTGCATGGATTTCAGCCTACATCAAAATTGAGGAACAAATTGAGATTTATAAATGCAGAAATCGACATGAAAATATGCCATCTGAAGAGCATACGTACAAACTTGTTGTGCTCCTACACCAGTTAATAAAACAATCCAACATCATTTTTGAAAAAATATACATAAATAGGCAATCACAACAAGCATTTATATCATTATATGCACAAATCAGAAACATTTAAAGTGCTTGGTGTATAACAAAACTAAATTAATTCATTGAATTAATGATTTTCTGAAAAGAAACCATGAATGATCTATTAATATAAACTGTGATTTATGGAGATGGATGCATTTAGAAATATCTTTGTGCTTACCAGGGATATTATTATTAATTAAATCTAAAACTAAAAAATTGTTACTTGAAACAAAATACATGTTGACTGAAATAAAATAAAA
>NW_015539929.1:1165004-1200579 GCF_001515605.1 Sinocyclocheilus anshuiensis
ATACATATTTTTCAGCCAGTTGCCAAGGCAGCATTTATAATTTCATTTAGTTTAACTTGAAGTAATAAAATAAAATGAAATTAACTAAAACTTATAAACAAACATTTATAAAAACTATACAGAGACATTAAAAAAAATAAAAATGACAAATACAAAAAATAGTAAAACTTTAACTAAAATGAAACTGAAAACCAAATATAAAAATATAATTCATCATATCTAATTCACAATATTAAATAAAAACTATAATAGTATAACAATTTGGAAACTGACATACGTTTACATTTAGGATCATTCTAGAAATAACACCATAAGATGCGGTTCAATGATGCACATTCAGAAAAAACATTCACACCGACTGATCGAACTAAACTCTGACAGCTACTGACTCTAGTGTGAATGCACCTTCAGAGTGGGAACTTCTAAATGGAAAGTTTTTGATGATGCCCAAAAGTCTGGCTTGAATTTACATTAGGCAAGTGAAATCAGTCATAAAGCGGGATTGTGCTTGAGCTGAATTTGGCGGTGTTGGATGCGGGAAATGAAGCATGACGGAGCAGAGAAGAGCAGCGTGTCTGCTAGCGCTCATCTCAATCCACATGACTCACGCCTGGGTTCTGGGCCACCAGTCAGAAAACGCCAAAGAAAGAAAGAAAGAAAGAGAAAATACTCGGCACACAACACAACTACTCACGACTTGGATTACTCTTAAAGAAAACTCTAGCACATCCTGTACCCTAAAAAGCATTTTGAAGGAGTTTTTAGAAAGGAAAAAGACACATCGCACAACTGATCAAAGGTGTTTCATATAACACAAAGCGGCCTGTCCTTAGCTGACCACTCGAATGACAAGCACCAGTTTTCATCTTCCACATCCCTGACAGCACAGAGGTTGCATGGCTTCACAAGTGCTGATCAAGCTAGAAAAAGATGACGCCTTCTTCCAAAAACCACTAGCATTTAACAGAGCATAACTCCAAAGCACTTTACAGCAGATCTGGTAGAAAACAGTGAAGTACGTAAGCAAGGTGAGACGGGTTATGGACCACAGAATGTCGACTTCAAGCATGCAGTTCTGCTGGAAACACTGCGGCCGGTTCTTGCGTGTGCAAGAGGAACTTCAGTCTTCCGGAGCCCGCGATGGCACTTGCGTCTGTGCTGGGAAAGCGGCCAAAACCGCCGCTCTCTGCTTCTCCCAAACATTTGTTTCCTTTCAGGGGGCACAAGGCTCCACATGCTTCCTTAAAAAAACATTTCCGTGCCACGAGCACTGCGTCAAGGGGACTATTTTAAAAGAGACACATGAGAGTAGCGCGCTAATAAGTGTCCTTAGATTTAATATATGTGCAAACCATCAAAAAAGAACAAGTATTACTCCATAATATCAAATTTCACTGTCTAAAAATCTAAAACAATAGTGAAATTTGCATTTAATGAGGCAATTATTGATGGTTTTTATGAGACACGTCTACGGGAATGACAGAGAACTGTGGGAAGCATTATTTTAAAGACACATTTTTCGCTGGACACAATGGGAAGACTGGCAGACATAACGACAGACAGCGGCTTATTACTGCCATATATTAGCATGTCTAATTATGAGCGATTTGCATAGCCAGGCTATTCATACATCAGGAGAGAGAGCGAGATGTGGCGTTTCTCCAGTCTCTGAGGGGAAGCACACAGGAACAATCATTTCTGTATCGATTTATAACATCACCACTGAATCATACGCATCAGTTCAAACCTGGCAGCAAAATATGGGTCACGATGGTTTGCTAGACTTCCAACAAACCAATGAGTCAATTAGTGATGACAACTACATTATATAAACTACTTTTCAAAAGTTTTGGGTCGGTAAGATTTTTTTTGTCTTCTGCTCACCAAGGCTGCATTTATTTAATCAGAAATACAGTAAAAATGTGAAATATTATTACATTTTAAAATAGCTGTTTCCTATTTTAATATATTGTGAAATGTAATTTATTCCTTTGATCAAAGCTGAATTTTCAGCATCATTACTCCAGTCTTCAGTGTCACATGATCCTTCAGAAATCATTCTAATATGCAGATTTGCTGCTCAAGAAACATTTCTGATTATTATCAATGTTGAAAACCGTTGTGCTGCTGAATATTGTTTGTGGAAACTGTGATACATTTGATTTTTCAGGATTCTTTGATGAATAGAAAGTTCAAAAGAATCTTTTGTAACATTATAAATAAGCAATTTAATGCATCCATCCTCAATAAAAATATTCATTTCTTTAAAAAAAAAAAAACATTACTGGCCCCAAGCTTTTGAACAGTAGTGTTTCATACCTTTTTTTGTTATATTAGGCAATTTCCACTGTAATTATGACGTTCAAATCATTGTACACCAATCAGAATCCAGTAATAAATAATACTCAAAAAGGGGCCTCATAGTAAAACTTGTGATTGGTAAGGGACCCCAAAGTCATTTTAAAAGCTTCAAAACATACTTTTAACATTCCAATATCAAATTTCATGACTTTGTAGGAGAATTATTATACGTAGACATATACATTATATGTAAATAAAGTTTCAACTTGATAAAATGCTTCAAACGTCCTTCATGAAAAATGCTACATTACTCACACTTGGGTTCTTAGAGACCCCAGATATAAAACATGATTGCAGTGAATTTTCTCATGCAAACTTAAGGTACAGTCCTAAGCTATCATGGTTTTCACAAAACTATGAAGCAGCACAACTGTTTTTAGCATTGATAATTAGGGATGCACCGAATGTTCGGCAACCGAACATCATTTCCGAACCGAACATTTTATTTTAGCCAAAATAAAAGCCGAGAAAAAGCAACAACTCCATCAACATTCATAAATGTTAGTATTGTAATTTTACTGTTGTTCTGTAAAATAAAATAAAAAAGTAAGAAAATAATAATGATAATAATAATTACCCTACAACAGCTCTATTAATGCATTTATTATAACATTCACACATAGTGTTCAAATTGGGATCTGCAATATATTCTAATGTTTTAAAAGAAGTCTCTTCTGCTCAGCAAGGCTGCCTTTATTTGTACAGTAAAAAAATACATGCCTGATTCAAGTCTCAAAAATGGCCAAAGAATATTATTTTACTAACTTATTAATTTTAAGTTAAATTGTGCCTTGTTTTTATAATGTCAGCTAGAATGTAAAAAAATGTTCAGTGTTAAGTAAATATTTTTAAATTGTTGTTTTGTAATTGATTTTTTATTTGAAAAGCAGGACAAAACAGTATAAAGCACATTTTGGCTATTTAATTTATGCAATGGTGAAAAAAAATGGCAAAATGCAAATTATGGGGGGGTAAAATGCGAAAAAAACGTGTTCGGTATTCAGCCTTTCATTTTGTTCGGCTTCAGCTTCAGCCAAGAATTTTCATTTCGGTGCATCCCTATTGCTAATAATCAGAAATGTTTCTTGAGCAGCAAATCAGCATATTAGAATGATTTCTGAAGATCATGTGACACTGAAGACTGGAGTAATGATCCTGGAAATTCAGCTTTGATCACAGGAATAAATTACATTTAACTATATATTCACATAGAAAACAGCTATTTTAAACTGTAATAACATTTCAGAATTTTACTGTATGTTTGATTAAATAAATGCAGTCTTGGTGAGCACAAGAGACCCCAAGCATATATGATATCACAAAAGCATATGCACACATGCTTTCAAGAGACTGATTTGTCAGATGTAGTGTTTCACCTAGTTAACTATCAGATGCAAATAAAAACATAAATCTATCACGTTTCTAATGCCACGTGCTGGAGAGAGGTGCGGATGTAGAGAGCGGGTGATGTATGAACACGCTGGATGAGAGGTGAAAAGCGTGGCGAGGGGGGTTCGGATCCCTGCATCCTGAGAGCCCAGGGCAAAGTGGGATAAATGTTGATTAGTGTTGATTTTGTCCAAGGAACACCCGGCAACTGACAGTGGGACTAAACTGCAGCGAAAGGCAGCCATTAATCTTGCTCTAGTTTAAGTAGTGTATATTAATTTGTGTCATTTCCAGTACGTGGAGAGAGGCCTCTAGTCTCCGTCTCTCTGTGAGCCGGTGACGGCGAGGGGGGAGGAAACCAGATTCTCAACCGCGCATTAAAGACAGACGACTCCTCCGGGGTTCGTATGGCAATGGTGCTCACGAGAAGCTTCATTTCACGTTCACTTTAATGCACATTACAAATTTTCAGATTTGATTAAAGTCGTAACGTATCAAGAAAGCTGGCAGTAACGGAGCGTGTCTCCACCTACCAGCTTTACGACGAGCGACACAAAGCAAACGGCCAGATAAAATCGCCACAGCGTCTCTGTCTAATGCACTGAGCGCCATCTCGTCTAATGCGCCGCTCATTCATATCTCTGTGAGCAGAGCCCGTTTGAGCACAAGATACAATCTATTGACAAAAGAACAGATTCTGAGGCAGTTTATGAGGCGCATTCAGTCTGTGAGGTTTTATTACCCTGCCATTTTATAGTGGTTTTGTCTCTGTAAGGCACAAAATCACTAGGGCTGGCCAATATATCAATTAGGAATCAGGCCTATAACCGCTAATCAATAAAATTGACAGTAATTTGCTATTTAGAGGGTCTTTAAGATTAAAAAAAGTCTCTTCTACTCACCAAGGCTGCATTTATTTAATCAAAAATACAATAATAATGTGAAATATTATTGCATTTTACAATAACTGTTTACTATGTGAATATATTTTCAAATGTCCTTATTACTGTGATTTCCAGCATCATTACTCCAGTCTTCAGTGTCACATGATCTTCAGAAATCATTCTAATATGCTGATTTGCTGCTCAAGAAACATTTCTGATTATTATCAAGGTTGAAAACAGTTGTGCTGCTAAATATTATTTTTTTTTGTGATACATTTTATTTTTCAGGATTCTTTAAAGAATAGAAGGTTCAACAGAACCGCGTTTATTTGAAATTGAAATCTTTTGTAACATTATAAATCTTTCATCTATTAAATCTATTAAATCTTAAATCTATTTTTAATGAATGAATATAGAAAGGAATTTAATGTTTTAATGATTTTGGTTTCCTTTATAGTTCTTCAAACAATGCTTTCAGCTATTTTAAAGATGCAGATATCAAGGAATTTGCATGTGATGCAATTACGCAAACACTTGCAAGACAATTTTTTACTTATTTATCACACATTTATTTCCTAAAGACATCATCATTAGACAAATTTTGCAACTTATACCTACTGTATGAGAATGTTAAAAGATGTTTTAATAGTGTCTCATTTTAACGTCAGTAGTGAAACAGCATCAGAGTGGGTACGTCTGATTGATTTCCATGAAACAGTTCTCTCCATTTCAGTTAATTACATTTTGAATATTGTTAAAGCAAAAAAATTTTTTTTTTTTTTTAAATCAAGGTATAATTTCTCTAATGCCTGTATAGACAGACAGACAGATCATCTTCCACAAGCAGCTCAATCAACAGCACCCCAAACTCGCCGTCGTGCTTAATTACCAAATAGCATCACAGTTAAATTCCAGCTATTAAGCTTCTTAATATGATTAACACATCTCAATTAGGCCACTGACAATTTGCATAATTCATAAGGTAATGTGATTGTGCTCCAGTGTATACTCAGAGAAAACGATGACAGATCTCTCCGTAACTGCTGTTGCGTGCTCTCCTAATCTCATTTCTGCAAAAGCCTGCCGGAGCCATTCCAAAAAACGCCACGCCGGCCGTGCGCTGCCAGTCAGCATGCGCGCGCCTCTATTATGAGCTGGATTAGGCTTTAGCGTTTCCGCTTGAAGGATGATGAGCCGGTCCAACAGATGTGATTCTCATATCCTGCTCGTTGGCGCTCGGCGGAGATGCTGCATCAGCATGTTTAAAAAAAACACACAGAGAATGAAAGACAAAGCAGCGCGTATTCGCACTGAGACCAGACCGGCCGTGTGTCAGTGACGGCCCTGCAAAGAGAGCATCAACGGCACGAGAAGCAAATGATTTCAGGCAGCTGTGCTGGAGAATATGAACTGCTTTGTTTGTTTTCACCTGATCGGACACCTGAGGAAAGCACCAATCCGCTGAATGCTACACACTTGTCAACAGGAGTGAATGTGGAGTCGAGGCCTACGGGTCAGATCTGGAAAAGCAATGCTAAATGCCAATAATAAACTACAGCTAAACATTGTGCATGCAAAATAAACTTGTAAGAGGAAGCAGAAAACAACTGCAAAACATGTGCATGCAATCGAACTCAAAAAAATTAAAAAGTTCAATGCAACTTTTTATCTTGGTCTTTTTTCCCCCTCGCAATCGCAAGTTTATATCTTACAATTCAGAGTTTATACCTTGTAATTCTCAGAATAAAATTCCTAATTATGAGATATAAACTTGAAAATGTGAGGGAAAAAAATCAGAATTGTGAGATAAAAAGCTGCAATTGCATTATTTTTTATTTAGTGGCAGAAACAATAAATAACAAAAAAAAAGAATTGCAAGATGTGAACTCATAATTCAGAGAAAAAAAGTCAGAATTCCAAGATATAAACTCACTATTCTGAAAAGAAAAGCCAGAATTGTGTGATACAAAGTTTTTAGTATTTTTTATTTTATGGAAGAAACAAAATAAAAAAATAACTGAGAACAAACATGTAAAAATAATGTATAGGTTTATATATATATACAGGGTATACTGTACTGTATGTATGTATGTATGTATGTATATATATATATAGTAAGTGAAAAAGTGGCCATTAATTCATTAAAAACATTTTAAAGCAGTAGTGATCTGCATTCTTCTCAGTCAAACTCATGTAAATGGTGTCTAGTCATCATATTGGAAATAAAACAGGATTATTTAACATTTTTAATTAATTCAATTTAAACTTTTGGCAGTCTGAAATTATGCATAACAAAAATATTATAATCATGGATGATTTAATAATAAAAGCAATTTTAAAAAAGCATAGCATTTTTGGATGCAGTGTTGCACGTTGCAATTTGGCGACTGTAGCATGTAATATTCAATACAAGCAGAAAATGTTCATGCTGTGCACAGTGCAGCAATAGTACAAATAATACCGTAGTATGCTATACTGAGTATAGCCAAGTGTTTACATATTTTAAGATCAATTCTATTTATGAAGCAGCTTAATGCACAGAATTCCACCAAAATTGGGTGTTTTTAATATCACCGTAACAGACGCCCTCTTGAATCCATTTTGGGACATCAAGCATGTCATTGTTAACGCCACACACACTCTTAAATCGTCTGTCTGCTGGTTTGAAAACGAGCTGCCGTAGATGATTTATTCCGTCTGTAATGAGCTATAGAAGTGTATACTGTGTGCACTGGTGTGTTCAGCCTAAGAAGACGTAAGGAGTCGAGCTTCCCACAGGACCCAGAGAACTGAACGCGCTCGCAGTAATCATATCTCTGGCTCGTTTCAACGCTGTCAAATATTCCCGCCCTGCCCTCTGCTCACCTCATTCTCACCCATCAAAAAATAACATTACATCACCCGAACCCCCAGGTGCTAAACCTTACACCGTTTAAACACATGCCACAAGAAAACTAGCCTTTTGTTGAGGTTTGCACAGAGAGAAAACACTGCAAGTCAAGATTTATGAGGTTTGACAGACGTTTAGAAGATTGAGATTTATAATCATCATCATATGCTTACAGATGGTCGCAATAAAAAAAAAACATCAGTGTTAAAACCAATAACTAAATGAGCTCTTCATTTTGATATTTCAGTTTTTACAAAGCCAGTAAAAAGCTTTGCAAAGACAAAATAAAAAAGAGCTTGTTTATTATAGAAATTTTAAAACTACAGCATTGTAGAAAAAAAACATACAGTGTCAAAACTAATAACTAAATGAGCTTCTCATTTGCCACTTCAAAAAAAAAGAAAAGCTCATTTATTATAGAAATTTTAAAACTAAAAATAATGTAGAAAAAAATCATACAGTGTTAAAACCAATAACTAAATGAGCTCTTCAATTTCTTTTTTTAGTTGTTTTTAAAACGCATTTTTACAGATTATAATTTTTAAAAATGTAGAAAAAAATTATGTAGAAAATATAAATTTTCTAAAAACATTAGCTAATAATACAACATTAAATAATATTAAATCTAATCTAATATTAAATAATACTATTTAGCTATTAGCTCTTAAGAAATGAATGCATTGCTTTATAAACATATGAATAAAAAAATAAAAATAAAATGATAAATTATATATTATTATATATTTTAAAATAAAATAAAAATAAAAGTACCTAACCATGGTTGTGTCTAAAGTTAATGACTATTTGTACTGTACGCAATATAAAATATCAGTTTGAGACACATAAAAGCACTCAATCTAAATTACCAATTCAGTTTTTTTTGGTTTGACTTGTTTACGGTAAAGAAAACTGTTTTCTACAGTCAACGTGAAAAGCATCACACTCATAAAAACAAAGCTGAAACAATGCATTTGCAAAGAAAAGAAAAATCCATTCAGAATGGAATAAACAAAAAACAACAACAACAAGCAAGCCACCGAGTGCATAAACTGCTTCCATTAGGGCTTCATTTGGAGCTTTCTGAAGTTAACGACTATTTGAATGCGACGTAAAATCTCTGACAGGCGCTCAAACCCTCGTACTCCTCAACGGCAGAGCGCCGCTACTGTGTCTTTGTCAACGCTGGAGGTTCAAGGTGGTGTCACAGAACAAACTCTGACATTCAGCAATTAGATACTTTGACATCGTTCTGAAGTTCCAAGAGATCCAAGAATTCCGCTTCCATAGAGACGAGTCTCCATGTGTCAGAAACACTGAGACGAAACCAAAGAGGGAAAAAAAAAAAGAGACGTATTTGCACGGCTCCTTTCAAGTGCTGGCTGGGTTATTTCGCCGTGAAGAATAATGAAACGAGAGTTTGCGTGGTATCGGGTCCGTGTGAGCCAACTGATCTGGCTGGAATTGTTTGAGTGTATTTTTAGAAAGCCATTTGGTGCCAGATCCTTTCCAACACGATTCTGTGCTGCACGCTTCAAAGATCACAGACGCTGAGACAAGACACTGCCATTGTTTCAGGAGCATGTAAACAAGTGCATTGCTCTATTTCTGTTTAGAACATGATTTGAAACTCATCACTAATTACATATAAAAATGCATTTTTAAAAGTGCATGCATGTGGTGCATCTAAAAAAAACGAAATGCTAAAAATGCAACTAAAGCCATTAGATCTGTAAGCAAGCAGCAAAAACAAAGCAAAAATGGCAAAACTATATTTTTGCTGTTTGATGGAAAAAAAAATTCGCTTCAACAATAGCGCAGCCATAAGAGGCCATGCATTACAGCGATTTTACCATGGTAGAGTAATCTTACTTTTATAAAAATGATAAAACACACCAATGTTTAATATTAGTAATCCTCATAGAAAATTAGCTTCTGCATTAATATAAAACGTGTGGTTTGTGTTCATCATTTAACAGTTATTCTGAACAATGTTTGTGAACTACAATACATACCATACAAAGATGACAGACAGTGTGAACATGCACAAAGACTATAAAATCCACTTATAACACACACACACACACACACACACACACACACACAGTCTTCGCACAGACACATTCCTCAGACAAGAAAGAAAATATGAGTGGAATGAAAGCGAGCAGAGCAGAGCGCAATGGCGGTGTCTCAGATGTTTGGACTAAAATAAAGTGATCCTTCCTCCTTCTGCACGGCTGTTTAGATTTCCCTCTGCGTCCGCCAGTCCCTTATATCCCAGTAAAAACACCGCAGGGTCAAAAGGTCGGGTCGTGACCCAGGGCCGCGTCCTCCCCTGCAGGTGTCAATTGGCACACTGGGAGGAACTCTAAAAACACACTATAGACTCACGGACAGGACTGGATGTGATCTTGAGCTTTACGAAAATGGCAGATACTTTCTACTTTATCAAACCCAATCAGATCTTTTGTCACTTTCAATGTTATATTGTTGCGTTAATGGTGTTAAACAAACTTTGGAATTTTTTAAATGCAAACAAATGGAGAAATTATTCATTGTGTTTAAAAAGTTACATATTCACACTTTTAAGATTCACAAGCGTGACATGGAGAAACTAAGCACATGACAACATATTTATAATCTTAAACTTTTTCATTTGTTTGATAAAACAAACAATTTATACATTATAACCACCTAATTCAGCAAATCTCATTTGAGCATGCGTTTTAAAATTGTCTGACGCTCTGTGCCTTGAAATTAAAAGTTTATTTGTTTTTAACAGAAATAATGACAAAATGCTAAATAAAAGAAATGAGATTAATTTGGTGACCGAGTAAATAATGCTTAAGAGTAACTGAGCTGACTATATATATATATCAGCTCCATTTACTATAATTACTATCATAGAATTTATAATAGAATAAATAGTAGCCTATGCAATTGCTAAAAAGTTTTAAAAGAAACAAACTAATATAGAAAATTAAACGCTTTAATTTTACAAAGCATTTGCAAACACAAACACAAAAGTAAAAATTGAAGCCAGGCAATTACCATTTTAGTAAAAGTTGATCTGTAAGTTTTGCAGAAAGATTTATTTTCAGCAATAACTCTTAGCAAACTAGCTTTACAGTCCTCCACTGTGCTAAACAAACACTGATCCAAACATCACTCCTGTGCACTTTTGCCAAAGAACCAACATCGCCACGGATGTCAAACAGAATAAACACTTTTCATGAGCTATTTTGATTCCTGCATGATTTCAAAACAAATAAAGTTAACAACCGTACAACTCAGAATGTCTGCGGAATTGCCTCTTAAAACACCGAATGGCTGAGGAACACAATAAAATGACAGCATACATTCGAAATCCAAAACACTTTTAGACACGACCAACGCAGAAGTGTTTGAATCCATCTATAATTCCTAAAAAGAGGTTTCCTGAATATGCCAAACATCCAAGGATGCGTTGAAGGCCGCAGAAGTGGGGCGGAAACTTTCTTGCAAACAAACCTCAACAATCTTAAACCTCATGCCGTGTCATTTTGACCCGTCTCTCAGAGCTCACGGTCCCAAAGAGAAGCCGAGCAGTCTGGGATACGTCCACGTCGCTCCGCGCTCGAACTCTGTGTGAACTCGCAAAAGAAAAACAACCAGAAAAAGAAACAGCGGGGAGTGAAACTCCACGCATAACTGCGTCACTTACTCCCCTCTCGGACGCATAGCAGGCCACAGAAACCCCCCGCTCTGCTCGAGCCTCCAACTCAATGAAAACATCATCGCCAACCATCACGGCGGCGGAGACAGAGACCGGATAAACAGAGATGAGAACCACCCACGGCCTCACAGCTGGAACAGAGCAGTCAGAGAGATAATGATAAAGAAATCTGCTTTATCCTTCATCTAGTCCTTTTTATTTCATGCACTAATGACTGTGAAACACGCTGGAACCGTTTCCACATCAAACCGCAGAGCATCTCAGTATCTCACCAGCACAAATCCATCCTCTCGGCTCGAGACAAAAACACACGAGTGGCTTTGAGCAGCTCTGCTCTCGACACACCAGACCACAAACGTCACATTCGACCCTCTTCTCGGCATCTACGATGTTTTTAATCCTTGCAATGGCTCCACATAATGAAACGAGGTTTCCCTCCAAAAATGCACAAACACAATCTTCATTCATCGCTTTAGCCAAACACAACTAAATAAACATTTCAACTTAGCAACTTAGGGCAGTTTGTAATTTAATCCTGCTCTTTCCTAACCAGAACGTAGCTGCGCTTTTGCACAAAAAACAAGCCCGGTACCGTGCAAGAGCAGTAAAGATGATTTACTAGTCAAAGAGGTCAAAGAAGCTGAACTTCTACAGACGTTTCTCTTCATTTCCTTTCTACGATCGCCACAAACCCACATTTACCCACTGAAATCCACAAAGCATCCAATGCACAATGCAGAAAAACAGCATGCCACTACAGCACAACACTGTGTTTCCAATTACAAGATTTTTTTATGAGAGACGACATGTGCAAATCATTAAAAGACAACAATTTGCTTTCACAGCTTCGACCAGACACTGAAAAACAAATGCACTTGATTGTCCAGTGTTTTTAAAAAAAATATTATCTCACGTGTGCTACTCGAACATGGTGTATTTTTTTAAAGCATAGCTTGACTTGCCTGTTTTTTCTTTGATTTCACACAGGACGTTGAAGAGCGCTGGCTTCATTCTGTGGCAGTTGAGAGCATGTTTTCTGAAACACAACACAAGGCCGCGCGGTGAGCGTCGGAGCAGACGAATATTTCACTCCGCTAGCAAAGACTTCTGTTGCCTGAACGTACACTGATCATGGTGAAATGGAAAGCACACACTGACCTGAGCAAACTCATGCTAGTCTCTGTTTATCATATTTTGCATGCATACTGGTTGTATAAGATTAACAAAATTCCATAATTAGCACTATTAATAATTCATAATTTTGTATCTTTGCATGTTTAAAATTAATCATTTTTTTAAAAAATGCATGTTTTTTATTTACCACATCCATATGCAAAAAAAAAAAAGATTAATTAATGCATTCAAACATTTAGCAGTAGTAATGGTTGTGGGCTGAGTGATTACATTATTTAAAAAATCATAACACTGTACACTGCAGATAGTTCTAAAATACACAGGGGGAAAAAACAACATAAAATGATCAAATATAGTTGAGCTCATTGAATTCTGAGCAATATTTATCCTAAAGGGACACGGTCAGACGTGTGATACGAGTCTCAGTGCTGTCTGTCAAATTCTATCGTGGCATCTGTTCATTTCTATTGACAAAAAATGAGCACTGCATGTCAGAAAAATACACTGATGTCTGTCACTACACACTACATGTGTTTGGACACACTGACAACAGCGATTGTGTTATCAGTCCATGTCTGGATGCCTACTTAAGTCAATAACTCCTGATATGCATGTAAATATTAGCTAATTGCCAATTATTATAAAGATGTCAAACATCTAAACTATATTGCATGAACTATATTTTTTTCTGCTAAAATCCCTCAGTTACTTACTGCAGTTATTGTTACTACAATAGAATTATTTTTTAAAAAGCCACTTGATAAGTGTAAAGTGAATTAGATGCCAGCTGACAAAAAAAAACATCTAAAAGCTTTTGAAACAAATCTCATATTAATTTATTAAGAGTTTACTGTTTACTGTAGTGGTGTGTGTTATTTATCACAATTTATACATTTTAAGGGCTGCTGATAATTAAATAAGGTTAATTGGATATTTTTTGGAAGTCTATCTTTAATTAGCTTATATATATTATAGCATTGGTCAAGTAAACAACAATATATTATTTTTAAAAATATGTAGTACGTATTATTTACTAGTATATTTAAATGTACAAACGTTTCATTGTTATACATTATTTTACATTTCTATATTTAAGCTATTAATATAATTTTAATATATAAATTATGTGTCATATAAATGTAGTGCACGGTATAAAATGTGCAAATGCGGTATTATTATATTTTTATATATTTTCAGAGACGAGTTTATTTTAAATGAATTAATTTAATGGATATCGTTTGTTAAAAGTGCATCTTATTTGATACCCTAATCAATCAAGTGTCAATGGCGTCTTGAAGATGAGAGTCAGCATGAATATTCCAGATCTTCGGATGTGATGAGTGACAGCTCACCTGGCCTGCGCCTCGTCCAGACTCTGGTCAGTGATGGTCATGATCTGTTGTAAAATGTCTCCAATGTCCTGCTTCCTTCCGTCTCCGTCGGTGGCTCCGGTGTTGTCCAGTATGTGCTGAGACAGGCCCGGGTGTCCGCTCATCCCCAGGGCCGCATGAGCGTGCATCAGGCGCGGCTGCTCGTCCATGTCGGCCCGCTCCGGTCCTCCGGTCCTCTGTCCAGCTGCGGCGGAGATTCCTCTGGCAGTCTCTCTGTAAGCACAGTCCTTCTGAGCTCACTCACTCACAGCTCGAGCCACTATCAGCCCTTTAACCACTAAACTCACCGGTGGGTGTGTGTGTGGCGTGTGGTGTGTGTTATTAATCAGGTCCCGCGTGAACGCAGCGCTTCATACACTCGCGCGTTATTTCACTGTTTCATCCCGCTGCTTTTGTTACATTGTAGCGCTCTCAAAGCTCAGAGACTCTGCGATGCTTTGGCCCCGCCCCACTCGTCGTGATTGGACGCCGCGACCGTGTAGCTCCGCCTCTGCATGTCTCTCAGTGCACGTCAATCATTGCGCAGGGGAGATTCTTGCTCTTCATGTTTGTTCGCTGCACATGTGTTTTTTGTTAATATCTCTGATAGCGCACATGTGTTTAGAGAGAATGTCACGGGATTCTGTGATAACAAATGTTTGGGGGTGTGATATCCTAATATTAAATTAATGTAATAATATCATTTAATAATCAAATATAATATACCATTAACATATTCATTTATATCATAATATATTAACGTCACAATTATTTGTATATTGTGTGTGTGTAATAAATAAGCATAAAGCACTAGAACGAACATAAAAACCTAAATGAAAATGCATTTATTTTCTATAAACAATTCATAATGTTTGTTATAATTCAAAACTATATCAATACAATAATGTCAAATATTATAATAAAATATATGAATTATATTTTAAAATACACATTATTTATTTATTTATTTGTTGATTCATTTACACATTTATTTATTTATTATGATAATATAATTTAGTAACCACAATATAATATTCTATTAGCATATTAAGATTATTAAAATATAATAATGTTACAATTATTTGTAATGTAGTAGCATTATCATAAAAACCTCAATAAAAATTAATGTATTTTTCATATTTATTTCTAGTAAATATTAATTAGATTTACAAATAAAACATAATTTTGTAATCACAGTATAATATTCTATTCAATTAATTATTCATTTGTAATATGCTTTTGTGCAACAAGCAGTAGTATGATCGTATAACCCTGAATGAAAAATCATTTGTTTATTTATTTATGTAATCTACACAATACAATAATGGTAACATATTATCATAATGAATATATAAAAAATAAATGTCGGTTTTTTTTTATTATTATTGTAATTTATTCATTAATTTGTGGTGGGAACTCATTGGACACTTTAAAATGAGGGACACTGAAGGCGGTGGGATGTACTGATGTTTCGAACACGAGCTAAATCATTGAGTCTGATGGTCAGGGTCTGTCTCACTTTCCCCTTTGACCAGTGATAGACCTCCAGTTTCTCTCCACCACTCCATCTCATTTTCCAGCCCGCTGCCAAGGAATAGATATATTTCACCGACTCCCAATCAAAACAATCGACCTTGTCCTTCATCCATTTTATGAATGTGTTCTGGTTAATGTGCTTAATTCAGGATTAACGATCGAATGATTCTATCCTTCGCATCAATCCCAATGAATTATGTTGAATCTTTACATTTTTCATCCTGATTTCGTCTTTTAATTAAGCAGTAGCAAAGTGTTCCTGAAATGCAAGGCTAAAATGATTTTATGCATTTTATTTAAACGTCTTGTTTGAGCACAGTGCATCGACCTGTTTTAATGCTCAGTGCAGCGCTGGGTTTTGTCAGGTATGTTCAAGCAGCACGCTTGACTGTGTTCGCTTGGGTTTTTCTAATGTAAGCCAGTGACCCATGGTGCGCAGCCAAGCAGCAGGGCCTCAGTGTGTGTGACCAGGCTGAAAAGTGCCTTCCAGGTCTGAAGCATCCACTCTAGTGCTCCTGCCACTGCGGGGGAGGTTACACACACACACACACACTCGATCCAGTGTGTATGATTGAGAGATGCCTGCTTAACTCAACCGAGAACATCCAGCAAATCCTGGAACGAAAATAAATGGAAGACAGTTCAGGCTAGTTTCCCTGATCCAAACTGAGCAGCGAGCCTCTGGCTACGAGACGGATTTCTTGGAATGCATTCGGAATGACTTTGCAGACAGTCCCCTGGTTGTTCTCTGTTTATCCTTAGTTTGAGCTTGTAAAAGGACAGTTCTGTACCTGTGTGCACTGCGATGGCGTCTCTGTAGTGTGCATCTCGCCATCTGCCCAGCGTAACAGGAATCCCTGAGAGATCTTTCACGTAGCATGAGAGACGGTCACACTGTCCAAACATCTGTCCTGACCAGCGCACGGCAAAACATTCGCTCATCAGATCAACCTAACCAGCGTTCAGACACCGCACACTTCATGGAACGTTATGAATGTGGGTTAAACTGGAAATAAAGTGCTTGCAGATTTGGGCCTAGTTTGAAGTTGTTTCATTTTGACTTTGGAAATCTTTTAGTGTTCAGAATCATCACAAAATAATGAATTTTAATGGTAAGTTATAGACATTTTAACAAATTGTAAAATTCACGCATGAGAGATTCTCTGAACTGGAGGGTCACGACTCCAAAATGGAGATAATAAAATGTGACTATATAATCGTGCATAGTATAGATACACTCTAAAATATAAAGGTTCTTCATTGGCGTTGATGGTTTCATGAAGAACCTTTAAAATCCATGGAAACTTTTCATTCCACATGAGGTTCTTTAAAGTGGAAAAAGGTTCTTCTCATGAAGAAAAAAGTGTTCTTTTAAGAACTGTTTGGTGAACCCAAAATGGTTCTTTTATAGCGTTGCTGCAAAAACCCCATTTTGAAAGATAATTAACAAAAAAAAATAAAAATAAATTATTAAAGAAGGAAAAAAATATTTCAATTTTAATGCAAACCAAACCAATGTGAAACCACCTTAAAGGAACACTCCACTATTTTTAAAAATAGGCTCATTTTCCAACTCCCCTAGAGTTAAACAGTTAAGTTTCACTGTTTTCGAATCCATTCAGCCGATCTCCGGGTCTGGCGGTAGCACTTTTAGCTGTAGCTTAGCATAGATCATTGAATCTGATTAGACCATTAGCATCTCGCTCAAAAATGACCAGAGAGTTTCGATATTTTTCCTATTTAAAACTTGACTCTTCTGTAGTTACGTGTACTAAGACCGACGGAAAATTAAAAGTTGCGTCTTTTTTCTAGGACGATATGGCTAGGAACTATACTCTCATTCTGGCGTAATAATCAAGGAACTTTGCTGCCGTACCATGGGTGCAGCAGGCGCAATGATATTACGCAGCGCCTGAAAATAGGCTAACTTCCGTCAACATAGCCAACGTGACCACCTGCTTGCACAGGGAGCGTGCCTTCCTTTGGAAGTTATCTAGCTGGGGACTATTTTCAGGCGCTGCTTAATATCAGTTAATATCCTATATGTAACTACAGAAGAGTCCAGTTTTAAATAGGAAAAATATAGAAACTCTTTGGTCATTTTTGAGCGAGATGCTAACGGATTTGAAAACGGTAAAACTCAACTGTTTAACTCTAGGGGAGTTGGAAAATGAGCCTATTTTCAAAAATAGTGGCGTGTTCCTTTAACCCTTGTGCTGTGCTGAAAATCCTTGAACTAATATATATACAGTATATATTATCACCAACTCTTGGAATCATCAAATCTTGGAATCAATATTTTTGTCATCTTGTTTTCTTTCAATTAGCACAGGTTTTGTATTTCTTTTGGAGCTGATCATATCGGCCTCATTGATCTGAGCTCATGCACCTCAGTTTTTGAGTGAAAAAAAGCATTATTTTTGGATAATTTTGGCAATGTTCAGTGAAAAATAGATATGCATGAACTCAGAAGCCTACGATCAATCAGCTCCAAACAGAAAACAAGTTGACAAAAATAATGAATCCAAGATTTGGTAATAATATAGCATAACGAGAAATTTATAAGCAATGTTTTGTAAAAAAAAAAAAAAAATCCCTCTCAAAAATACACACATTTTTAAGCACATATATATGAGAGAAAAGTCAGTACGTTTTAATCTGACGTGAACATTAAATAGCATTTTCAGGAAACCAAAAATCGTCTTGGGGTCAAAATGACCAGAACTCAGCCATTTTTGTAATCATGGATACGTGCAGTTTTGTTTGTGGCAGTCGCACTCATAGTTGTGTATGATAAGACACAATATTGGCACCCTAATGTGAGTCTCTGTCATACATTCACAGCTATTAACAGTAACAGAGTCCATTTCAGACCACGATGTCAAATACAACACCACAGTGAGGGAAGACGCTCTCCTCGTCCTACTTCCATATGGAAAACTACTGGATCATCTGTCTATCAGAGTGCTTAGCAAAACCTGGATTTCCATGCAAAATCTCAAGAGTTTACATTTGTAGGAGGAATTCTGCTGGATGGATTAAAAAACAGTAAAAGTGTTTACTGTGTATCGTCAAAAAGTTAATTTATTATAAACAAACATGCAAAGGAAGATTTGTGAATGATATGAAAATCTGTGGAGCTTTTCTACCAAATTCTGTGGGCGCAGACTTACACATTATGCCATAAATAAAATAGCCTAATTTACCATTTTAATACCATAAAAAGAACAACCAGGAATGGCTATTGACATACGACTTAAGACAGCATCAAGGCTTTGCAGCTGCATATCAATAAGAACATGAATTAATGCCAAATCGTATATCACATTTCTCATCAATGAAAGAGCTTTACAGTAATCACTTAAAACCTCACTCTACACACAGCGCAATCACACGATCTGTGCCGTTCCACACAAACACACGTTACGCCTGCATGTGTGTGTTCTGTGAGTGGATTGAAGCTGACAGCGATGCAGTCGTGCAGTGGATCGCTGGATCTCTCTGTGTGCCGCGGGTCATTCCTCTCCACCAGGAGATTCCTCTCACACCGCTGCAGTTTCTGGACTGATCCTGGGGTTAGTGTGAAGTGTGACAGCAGTGTGGGTTTTCTCAAATCATTTGCTTTCTGTGAACTTTCACTTAAGTTCTAAATGAGGCATTGGGTCCCACATCTTTGAAATGCTTATAAACTGTAAACCTAATACTTACTAACTGGAAGTCAGCAGTTCCTCCTGTGTATCGCTGTTGGGTTTTTAGATGGTTTTATATACTCTTAAGAATGACAGAAACCTAAACTCTTCTTTAAAATTTGGAGGCCATTGATGTATTGTTCTTTTCAATACAAGGAGACAAATATGTCCTACTTATTATTATTATTTACCTTTTTTATTTGCCATTCTTTTTCATTAAACTAACTTGTGATTTTCATAACACCTTGACTCTATCACTACAGATAATTTACTAATTTGAAAGAATTTAATATACTTAATACAGCTAGTACAGCTAAACCGATTAGTAAATGTTAAGTACACTCTAAAAAATGCTGGGTTAAATACAACCCAGTGCTGGGTGAAATATGGACAAACCCAGCAATTGGGCTATTTTGACCCAGCAGTTGGGTTAAATGTTTAACCCATCCTTCTGGGTAGTAACCCAACCGCTGGGTCAAAACAACCCAATTGCTGGGTTTGTCCCTATTTTACCCAGCACTGGGTTGTATTTAACCCAGCATTTTTTAGAGTTTAGGATCACACAGTATCTGAAACCACAGAATTCATCCAAAAGATTTCGGGAGAAATCAGAACAACAGTCATAAGATGTGATCACATTAGCAAAATTTTGATGTAAAAGGTTCATTTCTGTCAGGACCACTAGTTTGGATTGGCGGTATGGTTCTGTTCTGGGCAAGAACTCCCTGCGCATCCATGCAGCCTAGCATGGATGAGATCAGGGAGAGCAGCGATAACCCCCCAGGGTAAACAGAACAGAACCAACATAAATGTATTGCAGATATCGTTAAAGTTCAATAATGTTATGTACACATTTTAGAATTTGTCTGATTCAAAGGAGAATCAGAAGGCTGAATCCTGACTGACAGAGGAGGAGTTGGGGATGGAGGAGGGTAATTAGCTATTGAGCAATGCGAAAACTGTTGATAATACTGAGGGACCTTATATATGAATGCTTAGATAGGTGTCGTATTCCCATAGGTAGATGGGGATCAGCTGAGAGTCAGCTTGACAAACGTGACCTGCCAGAACTAACGCTACGCTAGATTATTATGAAGCCCATATGGATGAGCAGCTTTCTGTTCATCAGTGCAGTGAATTCATGTGACTTGAAGTGAAATCTGCTTTGGGAAATCTTTTGCCCTCAAGTGAAATTCCCAATCGAGTGAATTGATTTCTATTGAAATGACATGATTTTGCCCACAAAAATTGTCTGAACAACAGTAAATGTGACTGTACATTTATTAAACGTTTTGGCTTGCTTCGATATGTTTTTGCTATAAGAAAGTAGCACTCTTCACTCTTTGTTAACACATTCTAGAAATACTTCACATTTATGCATTTGGCAGAGACTTATATTCTTTTATTCAAAAATCCAAAGTCTCTGTAATCCATTTTTTACCCAAAACCCAGTTAAACAATATAAGATACAAAATCAGATTTGTTGAAGCTGAAGTGTTTTGGTCGTCCAAACAGATTGTCTGGT
This sequence comes from Sinocyclocheilus anshuiensis, assembly GCF_001515605.1. Lineage (NCBI taxonomy): Eukaryota > Metazoa > Chordata > Actinopteri > Cypriniformes > Cyprinidae > Sinocyclocheilus > Sinocyclocheilus anshuiensis. The sequence continues at coordinate 1,185,495 of NW_015539929.1, forward strand.
GGACTCAGCATCACTATAAGTATCAAACATCTTAAAAACAAGAAATGCTTTTAGTCCTAATGAGAGTGACATCTCTACATGGGAATGAACGCTGTAGGTATAAGAGACAAAGAGACACGTGAGAGACGGTCAGTGCTTGTGGTATGAGCGTTTAGCTTCCAGGGCATCAAGGAACCTCAGAAACGCTTTGAGCAACATGCCAGTGGAGCCTCCACAGACGAACCTGCAAGAATCAATAGAGACCAGAACAAAGAGGAGCTGTGTTACAGCAGACATACTAATCACTCGCCCAGAGCCACATCAATGCCGCCTCACACAGAGACTCCAGCATCTCCAGCTCTTCAGGAGCTTCTGCTGCCATCACAGTCCAGTCTCCATCAGCTGCACGTCTCCTCCATCACATCAATCAACTGCTTGTTTATTTGCAAGCCTCATTATGTTAGTGTGCCATCTGCACTCCTCTCCTCTCCTCCCCTTTTCCTCCTGTATCCTCCCCTCTGTTATGACTGGCTAGCCTACAGGTGAAATTCACATTGTCGTACACATACAGTACGGTATACACAAAAACACATACTACCATTACGCAAGTAAGATTTTTTTTTTCATGCTTTGTTTGTTTTTTTAATGAAAGAAGACTCTTGCTCACCAAAGCTGCATTTATTTGATCAAAAAATACAGTAAAATTCTAAAATATTTTTGCAATTTAAAATAACTGTTTTCTAATTTAATTTATTTTTAAATGTAATTTATTGCTGTGATCAAATCTGAATTTTCAGCATCATTACTCAAGTCTTCAGTGTCACATGATCCTTCAGAAATCATTCTGATTTGCTGCTCTAGAAACATTTCTGCTTATTATCAGTGCTGAAAACAGTTGTGCTGATGAATATTTTTGTGGAAATCGTGATATATTTTATTTTTCAGAATTCTTTGATGTATGGAAAGTTGAAAAGAACAGCATTTATTTGAAATTGAAGTCTTTTGTAACATTATAAATGCCCTTTCTGTCACTTTTGATCAGTTTAATGCATCCTTGGAAATCTATGGAAACATTAGTTACAGTAAAATGTAAAAAAAAAAATCTTACTGACCCCAAATATATATTATACTAAACTGTTGTATTTCACAAGAACAGGACAAATCTGTTTTCCATGATAAAATCACTTTATAAACACGCCGTGTCTTTTAAACTCAGAGCGGATCTGCAGCCCAGTGCCGTAAAACGTGCCTTTGACCTTTAAACCCTGTAGCTATCCCACAATCTAATGAACTCATGAAGTTGATGCTCTGCAGCACACATACACGCCGCTGCCAAGGATACAAATGAAAAGTCCTAGAGTGGAAAGGTGTCCTCTGAGACGCGTAAGTAGTCCAGAGAATTCAATCAGACACTCCATACATGCTCTTATACGTGTACAGAGAGGGATTGTTTTCACAGCTCATGAGTGAGATAAATTAAGTTTCCGTCTATGGACTTCATCTCCTGGACTACTTGTGTCCACAATCAAGTTATGGAATAACATTAAACTGTTTTCAACCTAGGATGCTTTTACATTGAAAACAGGGCATTAGAATGCTTGCTAAATGTACTGTACAACACACAAAGTAAAACATCCCTTGCTCTATGCATGTATAATCATGCTCAGTTCCATTAGACGGTGATGATTCTCAGAGAACATTATTGTCTGAACTGGCCCATGTTCAAGGTTAACCTTTTAGAAACACTTGATTGTGGAGAGAAGGTTAAACAACACATTAACATGCATTAAAATGTTAAATTATGGCTCCATTCACTGTATGAGGGAAAAACAACAACATAAAAAAGGCCGTTTATAAAGAGTCAGGACGAGCAGGCCGGATAGAGGAGGGCAGAAGAGAAGGTGAAACATCCTCTCTCTTTCTCTCGCTCTGCCAGATGATCATTTCTTTGAATTTAGGTTTAATGAACTAATGTGGGACAGCTCTGCAATTACACTAAAACTCTGCTGGAAAGAAAGAAAATAAAGTTAAAAGCTCAATCCTGTACAGCTGTGTCATACAAATTACAGATGTGGCTGATTTATATTTTCCATATTACACCAAACATAAGGACTGAAAAGAGGTCACAAAACGGATTCTTGTAGATACTAATTTTTCAAGATATTCTAAGACAGCGTCCTAACTATTAAACAAATTGCAGTATATGTTTAATTGACATTTGAATGCATAGGAATGCCTTAGAATTTGGTCAAAACAAAATATCTTAGGAGGTAGCAAGATACTGCAACCTTGATAAACAAACATTGCTTTTTTGGTTTTCAACAACATAAAAAATGTAGGTTGAAATGTTCTTATTTATATATTTTTATTAGTGGTGTCAAAAGATTAATCGCATCCAAAAGAAATGTTTTTGCTCATATATATGTGTGTACTTTGTATATTTATTGTGTATATATAAATACAAACACATGCATGTATTTAATAAAAATATATAATATTTATATATAATATAAATTATATTAATATAAATATATAGATGTAAATACATGTAAATATTTTCAAAATGTATACTGCATGTGTGTGCTTTTATATATACGTAATAAATATACACAGTACACAAACATACAAAAACTTTTATTTTGGATGCGATTAATCGTTTGACACCACTCATTTTTATATATGTTAAGTGTTGTAACTGGTCACCATTTCTTTTTTGTTTGATCACCTAAACATCCTGGAAGTCTGTTTATATTTCAGTGGTGTAATTTACATGCATGTTCTTGATCAGTTTTGACTGACTGGCGCTCTTGTATGACCTCCGTCTTGTTTGGGAATATAAATAATTAGCAATCTGAACAGCGCAGGTTATGCACTAAATCCACTACCCATCTCATCCATTTAGGTAATTGAACAATCCCATCATGCCCACACACTTTTATCTGATTGACAGCCTTCTCTTTTTAAATATCCCTTGCCCACCAAGTTCAATTTGCATAATTGTGTATAGTGAGAGACCACCGGTGTCATGAGAAATCAGGTCCTTTCTTGAAATCATCTGTCAGTTAATAGTTATACCAAGTAAACACCAACATATAAGAAAAATACTATATTGTAAAAAGAAAAATTATATTGTGGTCCCTCACATGAGATGCTGGGGTGTTGGTTTCTCCATCATAGTTTAAGACCCTTGAGCAGGTGGGAAGCAGGTAAGAAGAGATAAAAATAAACAGACAGAAAGAACATTAGCGGAAACACTAGAGAGACAGAGTGGCTAAAAGAGGGGCAGAGAAGAAAAAGCGGGACAATTTAGCAGTGAGAGAGAAACAGAGGCAGAGAGGGAAACACGTCACTCTGAATCTCCATCACTGAGCAGGTGAGGAGAGATAAATGTCAAAGGACGCGTGGCGAAAGAAAGCAACAACTCGACTGTGCTCATCCAGGCCAGAGTCACTCAAGCAGACACACACACACACACACACACACAGTGTCCTGCCCTTTGGTTAACACACAGCCATGTCACACACCTTTCAGCTTTGACACACACACACACACACACACACACGCACACACACACACACAGCATGGAAAGTTCACCTTTTATTTCTAAACTAGTTTCTGGCCATCTGAGGCTGTATAGCCATAAGTAAGCTGTTCAACTAGCATGGGCTTTCTAGTGAAGTTGGTTGACCAAGCAAGAAGCATGTGCATCAGCATGCACAACACAACAGATGCTGCTCTTCTCAACAATGATTGACTGATTGATTTTCAACATGATGAAAAAAGTTAAAGTTGGGTGGGTCAATAATGTCATTTTTTGTGTGACTAGAAAAAAAGCAATTAAAATAAAAAATTATTCATATTTTAACGTTTATATTTATATTTAAGTATATTAATATTAATATAAATGGATATAAAACAAATACATGTCAATGTTAAAAATGTATACAATTAATATTAATTAATTCTGTGTGGCATAAGGACAAAAATGTCCTGTAATGAGCAAAACGTCCCATTAAGGGGCTGATAATCACAAAAAAAGTTCAAATTAAAATGCAATTTACAACTAAAAAAAAAGAATACATTGATTATAATCTTTTAATGTTTACATTATCAAATGTTAATAAATTCATATAAAATGAATATTATTCTAAGTAATTAATAAAAATGAATACTCTAATTTGAATTAATTTTGTGGGTCAAAAATATTCAAATGTGTCAGAATTAGCAAAGCCTCGTTAAAAGGCTCCCATTCTAAAAAAAAAGAGAAAAAAAAAGCAATTTGCAATTAAGAATTAAAAATATTGTAATGTTTATATTGTCAATTAATATTATTAATTAATTAATATAAATTAATACATGTTAATATTAAAAATTAATTAAATAGTTAATGAATAAAATTAATACTAATTAATTTAGTGGGGCATAAAGTAAAAAATGTGGAAGAGGTGTCACCATCCAGAGACTGCAATGAACAGAAAGTCACATTAAAAGCCTGCTATTCTTGAAAAACAATAAATAAATAAATAAATAAATTATAAAAGCAATCTGCAATTAAGAATTAAAAATAATAGTTTTTAATGTTTATATTATCAATTAATATTAACATTAAATGAATACATATTCAAATCAAAAACTAATTAAATGAATACTAATTAATTTTGTTGGGCATAAAGTCAAACATGTTGAAGTGTTGTCTTGTCACCATCCAGTGTTGAGACTGCTGCAATGAACAAAAAGTCTCATTAAAAGCCTGCTCCTCTTGAAAGAGAGAGAAAAACCCTCTTGAAAATCCTCATCGACCCTTAAACAAATTAATGCAACATTCATGCCAGTGTTTGTTTTCAGCCACCCAATTTACAGCAGTCAAAACAGCGAGTGAGCGCGAGCGAGTCCCAGTGGGCGGCTGTGTTGGTTTGTATCTGGATGGGCTTTGGTGAGATAAACCCCCCGTAGCTCTGGGGGTCTGTCACAGTCGAGACTGGCAGATTTGTGTGGGAGCTCTCAAACCCACAGTCACTCACTCACTGCTTTTATTAAAACCACACACACACACACACACACACACAATCAGGTGTCTCAAGCCAAGTGCCTGGTGCCGGCATTTTTTCAGGCCTAATTTGCATTAATAAAGAGGCTGTTCCTTGTCGGAATGTGTTTTATTCCGCTCAAAAAATCCCTGGGTGATCCCTGGCGGAGAAGCGCCCGGGAGAATCCGACTGTCAGATCCGACAAGACAAATGTATGGCAGTGTCACCGGCGCGCGCCTCACAGATGACAGATTGAGAAGAGCTGTCCCTCTGCCGACAGGCACGCTTCATTTTCAAATTAATAAATCTGAATAAAATATTTTAGCCTTCATTATGAGAGATTCCTGGCTGACAGCTCGGCATGCTGGGTCGCTTTCTCTGTCGGAGTCAGCAACTAAACAAACAGGCCGATATAGTCCAGTCCCAGCGGGAGCTGCATGGGTGATATTTGCATGTCTCGCACCTGTGGAAAATACATTCAGAACAATGAGTCAGTGGCTCTGCCCGTGCAACTTAAGACTGGTTTTGTGGTCCAGGGTCACAAATGAGTCACTAGTTGTCATAAAGTCAGACTATGGAGATAAAAGCTGAACACAGAGAGCTCAGATCATTCAATCTAGTGAAATTTTGATGAGAAAAGTTCATATTGAGGTCTCTAACATTACTTGAGACATGTGAGATTAATGAGGTCTTTTTCTCAGCAGAAACATCTGGAGATAAGAAAAAAATCTCCATTCGCTATTGCTGTCTAGTATAATCCTACGACAACTGATATATTAAATGGGTCATGACATGAGAAGTCAAATTTTCCTTGAACTTTTGACATCCTGCAAGTTTCATATTTAAAAGGTCTTCAGTACAAAAAGAACATTTATGTAATCAAGTTCCAAAACCTGCTGATTAGAAAAGCAGGGAAGCACTGATGTTCATATGTAATATCATGTAATGGCCAATAACCTATAGATGGAAAAAAAGTAAATAAAACATAATAACAACTAAGCTGGAAGTATGCTGCAAACTAATTTATTCATCATAACATAATAATGTTATGATGAAATAATGAAAGATAAAGAATAAATAGTTCTGCTGAAAAATATATACTGTTTAAATGAGAAAAAAATCTCCAAAAAAGTCTGCTAAATGCATAAAAGAGTGCTCATAATAACAGAATGGGATGCTATAGTTAGGTTTGGTAAGAGAGCAGAACTAAAAACTTACTGCACATTTCACAGTATCAATTAGAGATTGATGTTTTTATTATTATTATTATTTTTTAAAGAAATTAACTCATTTTATGCACCAAAAATATACACAGCTCCACAGCTCTTGCATGTTTATTCTCAAAGCAACTCACTCCGATCTTAAAGTGGCATCACTCTTCAAGACAAGAGTGTTAAATCTGTGCTATAATTTATGCAACATAATCGTAAATATAGGCATCACAGCTAAGTTAATCCTGCTCTGCGCCTGCTTAAACCTAGCTCAAAACCATGCAAAGACATAATGCATTTACATTTACATTTATTCATTTGGCAGACATAATGCTGCCTAAATGCCATAAATTATGCCTGCTCTGACTCACTTTGTCCCCTATATAGCAACAAAGCACACCGTTGAAATTGAAAGTGTAGATGCATTTATGCCAGCTCTGAGCAGCATCAAACAGTCTGTGTAAAGACACCTTATATTGCCAGTTTAGAAGCGCTTCTGTGCCACCTTTGCAAAGTGAAGTTGCCACATTTTACATTTTGGCAATTGGTTTCTAATTCGTATGTATTTGTATATATTATATTTAGTATGTTATAAAATTTGTATATTACAGTATTTTTTATTTTATATATATATATAATGAAAAATACTGTAATATACAAATTTTATAACATACTAAATATAAACATTTAACATATTATAAAATTTCATTTTCATATTCAAAATGTTATTTTTCATTTACTTTAAGAATTAATAAAACCTATACAGACATATTAAAAAACCAACAAAAAATTACATAAACACAAAACAAAATGATTTTTTTAAATACAATGTAAAAATTGGAACATATAAAAAGTATTATTCAAAATATGAATAAAGCTATAATAGGCCTACTATCTGAAATAACAGCTGGTATGATATGATTACACCACAGAGACAGTTATGTTTATAGGTGGACCTTCATGCTTACTTTTTCTTTCCCAAAAATCATACATTTTTGTACAATGTACATCATACAAATTCATTAAAAAAATGGCATTTTGTAAAATAATTGCATTTTCCTGTGAGATCTGGTTTTCCTTTTATTTTAGTGCTACATGATAGCAACCCATCCAAAACTCATTAAAAAAAGCAGAAAACATTAAATATCCAGTCAATAATGCTAAAGTAAAAAAGAGTATAAGTCATAAGCGCCTGATTGACTATTCAGCATCTAGGACCAAAACTATTTGTTTAATGATAGATTTTTTTAATGCATGCACTAAAAATATCCAGGGCAGAAGGCCTTGTCATTTCCCACCGGAAAGCACGACGGAGGAATATTGTAATGCGGGTGTGGGTTTGAGTTTGGGGGAAGGGTTGTTGTGGTTAGTCTGAACCAGGCTGGAAGGCAGAATAAATTAAAATCCAAAAGCAAAACTAATATGCTTTTTTAACACACAATCTGTGTGTGTGTATGTGTGTGTGTGTGTGTGTCCAACAAGAAATTACAGCTTGCGGCTGCAGATCATTTTAATATGTAAATGCATTACTAACGCTGAATGCAGGCTGCATTATTGCATTCATATATTTTCACGTTAGGCCCTGCACTTTCAAGGTGATCAAGTAAATGGGCAGATTTATCCCAGACCCTCCAGTGGAGAATTAATTTGTATCTCCTTGATATATTAAAACACAAAAAGCCGCTGATGGAAGATGCTAATTTTTCACGAGAAGCGGTTTTGTATTTGAGGGAGAAGTAGGTGTGTAGATGCTCAGGAAAATAGAATGCCATTAGTACGGAAAGACATCTTCATGAGTTATTGCTGAACGAAAAGACAGAGATGAATAAATATCTGCTCTATAATATCTGAACCATGTAATGAAGATGCACAAACGCTGCATAACTGCCAGAGATTTAACCAGCATTTTTATTGTACATGACACATGAACAAAAACATCATTTCAGGTGTGACATCGTTCCTGTAAGAAGACAGATCTGTGTGTTTTCACTGTTGGAGACTGTTGAACTTCTAAGAGTTTCTTTCAGATTGAAGAAACAATAACAGCAAACATGCATAAATAATTTGGCAACTTTCATGCAATCAGATAATGAACTTACCTAAAGCAAAACAGAATCTACTTAACCTCTGTGTTTTCTATTCAAGAGATAGGTCACCCCAAACGATAACAGCATCGTGTTGCTTGTTTTCATGTGTCACGATTTGCAGTCAAGCTTTGAACAGTTAATAAAATCTCCAGAACAGTTGTTCACATATAGCCAATAGTGTGTCTTCTCAGGTCAAACCAACTGAAATTTAAGTCATTTTGGTATATTATGCATTTGACTTAGTTATTTTAGATGCATTAATATACTATTAATATACTATCTGAATTTGATTTATTTTATTTTGAATAAATATTATTTTTTATTTTCTGTTTTCACTTAATTTTAAAGTTTTAGTAATAGTTTTTGTCATTTTTATTATTTATGCCTATATGTTCTTAATGTATATTCACTTCTATTTTTATACTTATTTATTTAGTTTTAGTTAAAGGTTAACCAAGTTAAAAGGTTGCCTTGGGAAAAAGCTGAAATAAAATATATTTAATGTTTTTTGTATTTATGTTTATTTTATTTCAGTTAACACTTATTTAGTTTCAAGTAAAGTATTTTTTCAAGTATTTATACCGATAATAACCCTGCTTTTAGTTTCTGTTTTATTCATTTGCATTCATTTTTATCAATTTTATTTATTTACTTATTATTTTTATTTTTAATCAATTCCGTTTGTTATTTTAGTACTTCAAGTTAAACTAAACTAAATTAAGTTTATTCTTTTTTATTATTTAAAAGTTAACATTTATTATGTTTCAAGTAATGTAAATATTTTATTTTTGGTTTTAGTTGTAGTTAACTATAATAACTGCTTTTAGTTTCCATTTTGGCTGTGCTATGTGAATTAAGAATACCTGAGAAGTCTGTTTTGATATTGGAAATTGACTATGCTAACTTCATCTCTGAATTCTAGCTCTACATTCTAAGTGGCATAGGGAAGTTGTTTAGACCATGTTGGATACAACTGACTATATTTGATTATTCATGAGCTGTTTGTGGTGTTCTGAAGGAATGCTGTCGTGATGTACAGCAACTCATGTACAGCTGATAAGACAATATTTCATAAGAGGTCAAGGCCAATAAAATGCCGTTTCAGCACCGCAGAGATGAATCAATCCTGACGGACACACACACACACACACACACACACACACACACGTGCAAACCGCAGTGACTGTAACACATGACGGCAGGGATGCAAACAATCGGAGCTTGTCATTAATGATGAAAGTTGTGTTGTGTAACAGCGAGGCTGGTCATTACCGCTGATAAATGTGTGGAACCAGCACTGAACTAATCTAGTGAGCCATCGGTTTAACCAATAACACATCCAATATTCCAGCCATACAATTGAATCCCCAAACATTGTTTGAAGGGCATTAGGGAAATAACAAATGGAGTGCAATTTAGTTAAGGATTCTCGAAATGTCACGTCCTGAAAGCAATAACCCCATCAAACCCATTGGTAATAATGAACATCTCTCATGTCTCCATTGACACATAACCGGTCACAGCAATCTGCGTTTGTAAATAGATGTGTGCCATCCTCCAGAGAGTTTCAAGATTTATGAGCATTCGGCGTGCAAAGGGTTAAACAATAGTTCACCTGAAACAAATATTCCGTCAGTATTTTCACACATTCAATGAAAAAATTATCTTCTTCCTCAGTATTTTTTGTCTTACTTTCCAGTAAATATCTAACCATTCTTAAAACAAAATACAAGAAAAATGCCATATAAAGTCGTTTTCTTAAAATAGCTTCAAAATTTAGTGAGCTTATGCTTAAAACATAATTTTAAGCATAAGATCACTTTTTTTTTGTCAATAAGGTGAGAAAAATGAAAAACAAGTTTATTTTCTGAACTCATCAGAAGATATTTTTCATCTTTTGAAGCGTAGACTCACTTCATTTTGATACTTTTCTCAGAAAACAAGACTTAATATATAATATCATTTTGCTTCTTAAGTAAATATATGTTAATTTAAGAATGTCTAGGTATTTTGCTTTTTTAAATTGAAGATGGTGGTTTCATTTCAAGGTTCACTGTAAATAAATTGCGTTCAGCACTAAAAGAATACTAATAAAAATGCAATCTAATTAAAGGAATAGTTAATCCAAAAATGAAAATTTGCCATAATTCACAATCCTTAACACGTCCTACAGTGAACAAAAAAACCAATCTATATCATATCAGGAGAGAAATCTGCACAGATCAAGCACGGTCTACAAGCCAAAACAGTCCAAAACAGCTCTAAACAAGTATGTGTGTGGATTTTGATGTGAGAGACAACAGGAGATGCACTTTTTAACTGGAGGAAGTGTTATTATGGATTATGGACTCATATTTTGGCCAGAAGCGATGGTTTGAAGTCAGAAGACAAATGCCTATGTATGTATTACAGATGCCTACTGTAAAAAATGTCTCACTATTTCCACTTAAAGGCAGCATAGGTGATTTGGTTTAAAAACATTTTGTGTTATGCTGGTTGAAAGTCTCTTCACATCTCGATAGTACTCATTAAGTTAAGTGTTCTAAATGTATTTATATGTGTTTATATTGTCTGTGGAAAAAACTTTGTCCAATCAAAATGTTCGGTCCAACATTTCAATTATATGTTTTTTTTAGTGCTGTCAAACGATTAATCGCGATTAATCGCATCCAAAATAAAAGTTTTTGTTTACATGATATATGTCTTGCTGTCTACCACCTACAGTACATAGGCAGCACCCTGAGTGCTTTTGTTTTTGTTTTTGTTTTTGTTTTGTTGCATACAAAAATTTGGTACAAATACTCCATTTTAAATTAGAATGATTTTTTTCAATATTATTTTTAATAATTATTTTAACTTATTATAACTGATTTTATATCATTCTTTAATAATATAATATTGTATTATTGCTCATTGTCTGTCATCTTAGTTGCAATGCATTCTGTGAAGAAGCTGAAGTACCCTTTACTTAGCTTGCAAGAAGAAGGCAACATGAGTCTTTGTGTCGTGTTTGTGTTGTCTTAAAATGCTGTCTAGGTAGGCAGCTCGTTGGGTTTTGGAACAGAGCCGCACTGTGTGATTCTCTCTCTCTCTCTCTCTCTCTCTCTCTCTCTCACGCACACACACACACACACACACACACACACACACAGAGCAGGTGATGTATAGTACCTCGGACGGTGTGTGTGTGCCAGCAGGGACTACAAATCCAGCAAGAGAACACACTGATGGTCCGGCGTGTCATTACCGCTTAATCACAGCCCTGACGTGTGTTTCAATCCTCCCTGCCCCACTACATGAACAACACCAGCCCTCCACAGTAAATCCACTCACATCACACACACACTTACAGTCTACACACTTCACCACACATCCCACCAATGAAAAACAGTGATTGCAATTAGGACTCCTTAATCAATACTAACAATTAATGCTCTAAAACATTCTTTTTAAATTAATAAACAGATCTGCCTCTAAAATGTGATGAAGTTATTGTAAAATAGCTGATAGCTGTTACTGCACAAGTTGAATTCTATATTAATTTGCCTGTAAAAAACACAGTTAGCTGCATGAAATATTATTATTTTATTTTAAATTTTATTATAATTTTATAAATTATAAATGTACAAATATAAATTGTATTAAACATTCCTCATGGAATTATTATTAATAAATGTAACAAACTGAACATCGGTGTCTTTTTTTTATAAAATGATGGCACTAGCAGCAATATAATAAGTCACTCGATGCTGTATGTAAATATGAGTTTATCACATATAAAAGTTGTGGTATTTTAGTTGTGGTAAAAGCACTGAAATGTATGCAAAATCAATACTGGGCTTTGCAAAAGTATTCAAATACCTCTTTAAATGACAAGATGGACATAAAAATGTTGTTCACAATGATGCTTTGATCACACCTAACTCTTCATAAAACTGGCCCAACAAGTATGTTGTGGTCTTCAAATCCATAAACCTTCTAAAAATACCAGTTGCCATATTTAACTTCTCTTTAATCTAATTTCACACGCAGCCTCAGGAGAGTCGAGCTGCTGAATGTCTGATCGGCGTCAGTCTGACGATGAATATGAAACTCAATGACCCACTATATCTCAAAACTGCCCAACAAACACCAAAACTAATGTTTCACAAATTTAACCACCACAGCTGAAAATCTCTTCAGGATATGTACAGTAGATTTGGATGCCTAAACAGAATATACTGTAAAAAAACAAGTGCATATTTGATCTTATCCGTTTAAAATCTTCACAGTCTGAGTGCATCTCTCCAGTCTTCTTATCTTTCTCTGAGTCAATCTCTCAGCAGGTTTATTCTCCATCAATAGCATCCTCATGCATAAGTTCCCTCTGCAAATATCATCAGAATCTGTCCCATAAGATCTGTCGATGCAAGAACATCTCACTCGGTTAAGTATCTGCCTTGGCTCAAATCCATCTTTTCTCGGGCCAGAATATGGCTTGATTAATTTGTGTTTGAGGGATCTGATCGATAGGTGTGCGGTCAGCTGCCAATACCGCGCTGACTGAGTAATTAGCCAATGGGCTGCTGCGATCGTTGGCAGTCCCGCCCACTCTGGAGGAAAATCCTGTGACTGCCTTCCAATAAAGCAAAGAAAATCAACCTCGTGCTTATTATGGATATGCTAGTGTCACTAAACGTAATAATTTCACCTGAAGCACTGCAGTATAAAATATTGTATGTGACTGACCGATAATAGCTGCTTGATTTCAATCATTTTCTGCTCCAAAAGTCACAAAAGATCCATTGTGGCCCTTGATTTGAGTCACAAAGAGCAAATTGAAACTTTCGCTCTTGTTTTCCAGCTCGATTTTCTCCAGTTGTCACAAAATCGATGGAGCTGCCTGTCTCCGCAACAAACCCAACAAACAACCGCTGATGTTTCATACACAACCCGCTGAGCAGAGTAGCAGGGTTAAGTGATCGGAAGACACACACTGAGACGGTACAGTATTCAAGCGTGTTGGTTTATATCAGTTAAACTGGACATTTTGTTTATATGCATCTGACTGATCCTCCTACAGTTTTTCTCAATTGCTTTGGCTCAATTCTCGAATTAAACTTTTTTTTCCCGAAACAATAAGTTCAGATCTCTGAACAATTAGCTGTTTGTTCACATCAGATTGGAATTTCTTATTGATTTGAGCAAATTGCAAATACTTTGGCACATGTGTGCAAACAGTAAGTACAATTGTCTGCAGTTTGCACAACAACTAATTGCATATGGCTTGTTGATCAAAACTGATGAGTACTGCATAAATACAAATGTTCATATACTTTTCTTTTCTATGTACTATTGACTCTTCTCAACAAATGTCAGATTTTTTTATAAAACCTTCATTTCCATGGTTGACTGTCATGGTGAAAAAACAACTAAACATTTTGACCAGCGTGGCTCACACGATGACAAAAATACTTTATATTTTGGTGGCCTTGGCCAAATTACTGACACGATAACTAGGTTTTGAAGCATGAATGAAATGTTTTGGGTGAGTAACTACATTTTGCAGACATGCGATAAAGTTCTGAAGTTCCAGGAAACAGTTGTGACATTTGCACTTACAGTTTAGAGAATGTTAAGATTGTTTCGAAAAATGTGCCAAAGCAATTGAGAAAAACTGTAAGACTTTAAGATATTCATAAGGAAGAGCAGAGTCTACTGTAGCATCCTGAACTATATCATATAGTCACATCATTGTTGCAGGGTTGTGCACCGTTCAGAATTAGATTGAAAATGCCTTTTAAATTCCAGTTCGGTTTTTGAATTTGAATGAATGGAGCAAACATGATGCAGAATTTAAGTTTGAATCTTTGAAGTTTTAAATTTTAAAGTTGAAGACACATTTCAAAACTGTTAAATTCAAATAAATTCAGATCATTGTAATTTTGACCAGAAAAACAGAATGTAAGAGCAAGAATGATAGATAGAATGATAAACTTTTTCTTAGTTTATATTTCACAATTTTGAATCTATATCTCAATTCTATTTTTTTCTGATACAGAATATATATTTTTTTTAATTGCAGCTTTTTATCTCACAATTTACACTTTTTTTCAGAACTGTGAGAAAAAAAAGTCAGAATTGTGAGACAAAAAAGTTTCAACTTGCTTTTAATTTTTTATTCCATGGTGGAAACAGGTTTCCATACATATTTACAGTAACTGAATTCGAATTGCGGTAGCAAACAGAATGTAGAATTGAAATTTGAATTTTATTGTACAGAATTAGAACTGAAATTCAAATTCAAAGAAAATTTCAACCAAGAAAAAAAAAATGTTTGTCAAGAAAGATAATGTTGGCTTGATGAAACCTTGACAGTTACATTATTTAAAAAGATAGATAGATAGATAGATAGATAGATAGATAGATAGATAGATAGATAGATAGATAGATAGAATGAACGAATGAACAAACGATAGATAGATAGATAGATAGATAGATAGATAGATAGATAAAATAAAATCATACATGTTTGGAATGACATGAGAGTAAATGATGCTTTCGATGCAGCAGCTCAAGTTAATGCACTCAGGCAGAGAGTGGAGAGCAGAGCTGTTTGGCTAAGTATGGAGCAATTACATGAGCAGGTGATTTAGAGAGAGCCAACGTCCAGCCGCTGGGAATGAAAATGGCTTCTGTAATGGCAGAAGCGACGCACGTCCACTCTGTAAGGACAGACCATTACAGCATGTCAACACAGGGAAGAAAAAGATGAAAACTATGAGTGCTACAATTAAGGAGT
>NW_015539929.1:1201248-1210340 GCF_001515605.1 Sinocyclocheilus anshuiensis
AAGGACAGACCATTACAGCATGTCAACACAGGGAAGAAAAAGATGAAAACTATGAGTGCTACAATTAAGGAGTGCTGGAGGAACGGCTGAAGGAACTGAAGAGGCCAGAGGACAAGACGGGCGGCTTACGTGGGGATTTATGGGTGATTTCATGAAGGACCTGCTGTGTGCCGCAGGCTCACGTGTGTAGCGTTAATGGCATCACTAACCTTAATGAGGTCACTATGAATGTCATTGTGTCAGCGGAGACGTTCATGACCATTACAGTCCGACCTGCTCGGTGACAGTGACCAGCAGGAGAAGAAAACCTCTTAACCTTTGACCTTTAATCATCATGCACACTTTACACAATTACATACACTCATCTTTTACTATAAAACCAGGGATCATTTATTGAAACAAAGACTGCAGAGCAAAATGATGGAGAATGAATCCAGCGGGAATACAAAAGCATAAAGAGACCAAACAGAAATGAGGCTTTCCACAAAAAGGGCACAAAAGAGGGACTAAAAATGCAATGTTTGTGTTTTTTTAGTTAATGGTTTCTCAAATATAATATATGGAAGCTTGGTTCCACCATGGAATAAAAAATCAAAAGGTAATTGTGACTTTTTTCCTTGCAGTTCTGAGATGTCCAAATAGAGATAAACTTGAAATTGCTAGGGAACAAAAGCCAAAATTGTGAAATAAAAAAATCTTAATTACCTTCTTTATATTTGATTCTGTTATGGAAAATTAAAAATAAATAAATAAATAAGTAAACAAACAGAATTGCGAGACGTAAACTTGGAATTGCAAGAAAAAACATCAGAATTCATTTTTTTTAAAGTCAGAGTTTATATCTTGTGATTCTGATTTATTTTCCCAGAATTTTGAGTTTATATTTCACAATTTTTACGTTTTTCAGTACTGCGAGAGAAAAAAAAGTCAGAATTGTGAGATAAAAAGTCACATTTTCTTTTAATTTTTTTTATTCCATGGTGGAAACAGGCTTTCATACATACATTTTAATAGTTACAATTTGTGAATAATGTTTGAAATCAAATACTGTCTGATTTATGGATGAAATGTATGAATTTTAATTACATTCGAATTGCGGTAGCAAACAGAATATAGAATTGAAATTTGAATTTTAATGTGCAGAAGCAAAACTAAAATTAAAATTCATATAATTGAAAAAAGGGCACAAAACTGGGCCTTAAACTTCTAAAAAATATATATTTTTTATAGTTAATAGT
This sequence comes from Sinocyclocheilus anshuiensis, assembly GCF_001515605.1. Lineage (NCBI taxonomy): Eukaryota > Metazoa > Chordata > Actinopteri > Cypriniformes > Cyprinidae > Sinocyclocheilus > Sinocyclocheilus anshuiensis. The sequence continues at coordinate 1,202,487 of NW_015539929.1, forward strand.
TTCTCAAACATAATAGTTCTCTCTCTATGACGTGTGCATCTAATGTTTAAAGAAAAATAGGCCGGCACATAGGATCCAAAGTAAATTGCAACAGTAACACTGATCTTTACTCCAGTTTGAGATGCTGATGCTCAGTACAGCGGCAGCTGCGGCTTGAGCATAACTGTAAGCAGTGCAGTGATTTGTGTAAGAAATGTAATTTGTGCCCATCCGGCTCTAGGCGACGGGACGCACCTCCAGCCTTCAGCGCAGTCTGCCTCTCATTACCACACTTGCATCTGAATGCTTTCTGAAAATGAGCCACAGCAATTAGCACAGGATTAATTGGAGTCTTTATCTCATTAGCACCGATGAGATGTGAGCGTGATTAGGTTTGTGTAGCCTGCCGTTTGTTTAAGCGGAATGCAGTAATTGGTGTCATTATAACGGGCTCTTTAGCACGGCGTGGGCCTCATAAACCCCAGCGGCGTGTCGTTGGGCTGGGTTTGGTTAACCTTGAGAAAGAGTACCGTGCCGCGGTCATGAACTGCCAGCTATTAACCCCTCGCCAACATAAACCCATTAACATGAGCCCACCCCTCAACACCCTGCTCCTGTGATCTCACCTAACTGCTGCTCCGCCTACCTATAAACACACTTTACTAGTTCTAATAATCTGACACTTTCTAAACAGCCAGGACATCCATTTAGCAGACGCTTTTATCCAAAGCTACTAACAAAAGAGCAACACCACACACAAAATGAGACTTAATGCACAACAGATTCCTATAGAGTTTGATGTCAGCATGTTGCTAGGCTAGTAGTACTCTCATAAACATAAGAATACACATCCCAACTAACTTTGGCTGACATTCTGGCAAGGTTCTCTCAAAGTTATGAATAAACTAGAATGTTCATTCAAAGTTATCTGGTCTTTGATGTTCTCGAAATGTTAGCACAAAAAAAGTTAAATATACGTTGTTCTTGGAATGTTTATCTCTAAAACATTTTAGCAGGACGTTTGTTTAACATGTTTTGAACCGTTACTTGTTTAAGAATATTCAGAGAACGTTCAAAAGTAACATTCCTATAATGTTTTCCAAATGGTACAATAGAATGTTCCATGTTCCAACGATACAATTTTGCATAACCAATGAAAAACGTTTTTAAAAACATTTTAAAAAGCTGGATGTTTTGTATTTTCAGCGAACATTCAGAAATAATGTTTTCATAACTTAATGGCAACGTTACCAAAACGTTCTTGGAATGTATTTTTGTTGGCTGGGATGTTGGGTGAAGTCAAAGGGAAGTAACATTATAATTCCTGATATCTCTTTAAATGGGAAAGCATGCAATCTTGTTTTCACAGTCTCATCATAAAAAAGATAACTATTTATAAATAAGCTATTTATATTATAAGTCGGATATAGGCTACTCACATAGGGTGATATATTCTAGGAAATCTCAACTGCATGACTGCTTGTATCATCGCAAAATGTAAAGTATATTATTTCCCAGCTCTAATCTATTAAATGCGAATATAAGGCATGAGGATATTAATACATTATAAACATTAACGTCATGATTTTAACCATGTGACATCATGTAAAGCTGCTTTGAGACAATGTGTAAAAAAAACCCATCTAGAATTACATCATTGCATTCGGTTGACTTAAAAGATGCATTTGAAAAATCTGGTAGTTAATTTAAAATAGTCTCATACGTTTTCGCTGATAAAATATATCCAAAGCTTCATTTTTAGACAGGCCCGCCAAGTGAATTTGACTTTAGATTCAATAAAACTACAGCTTTAGCTGGATCATAACCTATTTTACTGTTCTGTTTGAATGTATGTACAGTAGATGATTACAACAAGGTCCTTAAAAGTCAAATGTTGTTAGTTTTAAAGCCTCAAAATGACATCTTAATTTAAATTGTTTTATGTGTGTGTGACATATTAAACTCCATTTAAAACTCCTAAACAGTATTCTTTAAATTGTATTATAATGAGCATGCAGTCTTTGTGAATTGTATTCTATTCATCTATATTTGTATTTCAAATATAAATAAAGAATAATAAAATACAGAAAATGGCAATGCAGGTGCTAAACTGTCAACCATATTGTGAAGCATAAACATGGTGCTCATGGCCCAACATGCTGAACAAAAATTATACAGACAAACGACTATAAAACAGTGCAGACAAAAACCAACATATTCTCTGTTGACAGCCTCTAACAAAAATCCCTTCCCATATGTTTCGTGAGCTCCTTTTTAATTTGCACAGAAAGAGCATTGTAGAGCCGCGCCACAGTAAACACCTGCTTCACCCCATTAAACATAATGTCACGACTTTGCAGTATAAAAACGCTCTTCCCTTCACGAGCGATCTCTCTCCAGTGAGGAGACTCCTCTTTATGACAGCTTGTGAGTATCTCTGTTAAGAAAAAGAGAAAGCCATAGTCATATAAATTGCAGGAGAAACACAGAGCCATTAATCCTGCGGTGGACGAGCTTCTCGCAGGCCTTTGTCTTCTCTAAGGGGGACCATCAAGTTTTATATTCTCGTAACTATTTCAGCTCCTTTAGAGTTAACAACTGGACACTGACTAAATGGCAGTGGTTAAACGAGAGCCCTGAGGGGTTCTTGGCAGGCTAAATGGCGAGCCATGGACATCCACACAGCTTTGTAGCACAATAACAGAATAATCCAGGCCTCTAAAACACAGATTTTTGCTAGCTCTCTCCCTGACGTCCTGTCAGTGTGCAGATTTACTGCGTCTGCAGGGGTCAATAGGCCCTGAAGGACTCGCTCCAGGATATTACACAATGGCCGAGGGAACCGTATGTGTGCTATGCTGACAGGCATCCATCTCTCCTGCTGTTTCCATAGAGCGAGTGCTTTGTCTCGGAGCGGAGGCTTACAGTAGCCTTGCTGGTGTTCGTGGGAATTGTGCAGCAGCAGGAGTTCATAGAGATCCTTGTTTGTAACAGTATGTGTGTCTGCTTTTGCCTAAAAAATTAACAAAGAAGAGAGTGATTTTAAAGCTATTTTATTGGCAGAAACTATCTATCAGTCTATCTATTTATCTTTCTATCTAGACATACATACATACATTCATTTATATATATATATATAATAATTAATTTTGTTTATATATTTTATGATATATATATTATGTATAAATATAAATATGCTCATCAAGGCTGCATTTATTTTATAAAAAATACAGTAAAAATAATAATATTGTGAAATATTATTACAATTGAAAATATTAAAACAAATTTAATATGTTAAAATTGTAATTTGCAATGTAATTTATTCCTGTGATGCGCAGCTGAATTTTCAACATCATTACTCCAGTCTTCAGTGTCACATGATCCTTCAGAAATCATTCTAATATGCTGAAGAAATATTTCTGATTATTATCAATGTTGAAAACAGTTGTGCTGTTTCATATTTATGTGGAAACTGTGATAAATTAGATTTTTTCCCCATGAATAGAAAGTTTAAAATGACAGCATTTATTTGAAATAGAAATCTTTTGTAACATCATGTCTTTACTGTCATTTTTGATCAATTTAACGTGTCCTTGCTGATGAAAGTATTAATTCCTACTAGACAGATAATCTAAAAAATTAAATACAACTAAATAAACACATGACTGCCAAATAGTTACTACAGTTAAAACACTAAATCTGTGCTAACTTGGTTTTAGTCACCACTAAAATAAATAAGAATTGACAGAAACAAAAGGACATCATAGCAATGAGAATGTGTTCACCACTCACATTTTCTTTATAAAATGTAATTTAGCATTTTAGCAGTTGCTACGGTTACCATGGTATATTCTGGCAAGGAGAAGCTTTGTGAAACACAGCATTGATCATCCACAGCACTACAAGATCTAGCAGAAATATTCATGTCAGCGGCCAGCTAGTCAAGAGCCATGCTGCAGCAAAACAAACCCAGAACTGTGAGAATGAGAAGAAGAACTTGAATGAACATCGTAATCCAGTCTCTGCTTGCTGTAGTGTTTGAAGTCTCATCTCTGTCAGGCTCTGCATCTTCCTTTCTCATTTATTCAAAGACACAAAGCCATGCAAACGCATTCAGAAGCAATTGCACACACACATAAATGCATGTTAACATGCTATACTGTCCCAAACACACACACACACACATTTGACTTTGATTTCAGCCTTCATCTTTTCTACCAGCCCTCTCCTCACAATCTCACACTATTTCACTGCTTTCTGCTCTTCTCATACACTCTATTTATCTATTATTTATGAAGAGGAACCGAGCTTGGTCACAGCCTCATACATGTAGACCAGCCTGCAGTTTCTTTAAATTTATTTCTATTATTTATGCCATGCAGCAGCGTACTGACTGTCTGAAAAATTCTGCCTGTAAATACTGGAACATTTTATAATAAACTAAATCATACTTTGTGATTATGTATAGGATAGAATTCATGTTGAATGTACAAAAACAATGCGTTTGAAATTCATCTCCACAGAAAGTGCAGGGAATACTGGAGTGTCTCTCTAAAGGCTCGTCTGGCCCTCAGGCTGTCCGTCACTCTACACATGTGAATCATGCAAATGTCAAGTGCAAAGGTCACCAAGGCAACAGGGCTGAGACAACACAACAGGCACCAGTAAGATTTAAAGACACACCATCAGACTGAAAAGCAGCATGATAAAGGCATAAGGAGGGTTCATATCCTCCAACGACTCAGATTTTTAAAGGAATAGTCCACCCAAAAATTTACATTTTCTGAAAATCTACCCTTAGGTCATCCAAGATGAGTTTGTTTCTTCATCAGATTTGGAGAAATGTAGCATCGCATCACTGGATGCTCTGCAGTGAATGGGTGCCGTCAGAATGAGAGTCCAAACAGCTGATAAAAACATCACAATAATCCACAAGTAATCCACACCACTCCAGTCCATCAGTTAATGTCTTGTGAAGCAAAAAGTTGCGTGTTTGTAAGAAACAAATGAATTATTAGGACATTCTAACTTAAAACCATTGCTTCTGGCCAAAATAAAGCCATAATAACGCTTCCCCCAGAGAAAAAGTCCACGCACACATTAGTTTAGGACTGTTTTGGCTTGTAAATGGTGCTTGATCTGTTTATATTTCTCTCCTGATGCGGATGAGACCAATTTTTCACTGGAGAAAGTAATTTTATGGACAGAGGACCGCAAGCCAAAATGTTCATTACAAACAACTTTTGTCTTCCCAAGTCATTAACTGGAGTGGTGTGGATTACTTGTGGATTATTGTGATGTTTTTATCAGCTGTTTCTCGCGGCACCCATTCACTGCAGAGGATCCATTGGTGAGCAAGTAATGGAATACTAAATTTCTCCAAATCTGATGAAGAAACCAACTCATCTACATCTTGGATGACCTAAGGGTTAGTACGTTTTCAGCAGATTTTCATTTTGGGTGAACAATTCCTTTAAAATGGATAAAATTCAATTATTTGAGAAGTTGAGAATTGCCCTGATCCTCTAAACAACATGCATCGGGTCTTTCAAAAATGTCTCATGAAAAAGAAGAAAAAGAAGAAGAAGAAAAAAACTAATAATGACTATTCCTTGATGGACAATCTAGAACGGATTAGCCAGATCTTCATCCTTTATCATATTGAGTATACCTTCAGGATTCAATTCACAGGTGCAATTAAATTAAATGCACAGGAGATAACAGAATGACACCTAATAATAATGGATTTAATCCAGCGGCCCTTATACATGCATGGAGAAGCCATTGTGAGCAGCCCCTATATAAGTTGTGATTAAACTACTGTTAATGGGATGCTATTTTTATACCACGACACACTTAAACCCTCTTGGCGTTGTGTGGATGAAGATCCATGAGCATCAGTGATAGGTTTCATGCTCACTAATTCAAAACGTGGAAAAAAACAGTAAAAACTGAAATATTGTGAAATATTATTGCACCTTAAAATAACTGTTTTATATGTAAATATATGTTAAAATGATATTTATTTCTGTGATGTAAAGCTGAATTTTCAGCATCATTCATTACTCCAGTCTTCAGTGTCACATGATCCTTCAGAAATTATTCTAATATGCTGCTTTGCTGCTCAAAAGACGCGCCTCTCGCAGAAAAACGCTAAACTAACAGGAGAAGTCCCAGAAGAGAGGAGCAAGAACGCGAGAGAGGTAAGGATGGACAGAATGCGACTCAACCCCCCTGAGGCCACACGAGACTTCTACTTTAGCATGTGTGTGTGTGTGTGTGTGTGTGTGTGCAGATGTGAACAGCTTGATACTGTGCACCAAATGCTGTAGAGAGAAATTCCTCCTGTTTCGCGCGTTAATTTGTGCCGAAATTAGCCACCAGACTGAAATCTGCCATTCTTCAAATGATTGATTAAACTCAAAAAGTTTATCAACTTCACTCTCTTCACAGAAACTAACCTGGTTTACTCATGTCGAGGACAGTAATTTGAACATGTAGGCCTACAGATTTATTTTGCGATAGTGACGGACATTTTCACTTATTAGCTACTCGCCAAATAAATACGATATAGGTGGACAAGACACATATTTATTTGAGCTGAAACGGTTTTAGAATTTTACCTGTATTCACCTTTTCCTACGCCCCATGATGCTTTGCGCGAATTCTGGGAATAGAATTTACCTTAAAGTCCCCATGAAATCAAAATGAAAGTTTTTTGGGTGTTAGTATCAATATGTTAGTCTTAAAGTTATCTATAAGCCAGTGTGCTCCAAAACAGTGACAAAATTCGCATTTAGAAGATATAAGCATTGAAAGCTTGCAGTGCGTCACTTCCGCCGAAATGGAATAGAACTTAACTGTAAACAATCAGCAAACGATTTGCTCTCAGTAGTAAGCCTTTTCAAAAACTAGACACAAAGAAGTGACATTTTTACTCACCCTTAAACTATCAAACATTAAATGGAAATTTAAAGGTGTAAAAGTATTTAAAAATTACTTTTAACATACCATGAATAAACCTCGATTATTTAACGATAACGTTAGGAAATGTCAGACCACGGGATAGCGCGATTGACCAATCAAAATCAAGTATTCTAGAGTCGTGTAATAATGTTTAGTAAATAATTAATACAAAATATTTAGAAAATTTTCGGAATATACAATTATTTTGTCAAGAAATAAGGCCTAACTGCAGGTTTATCAAGTCCACTGTCTTTTTTCAGACAAATCTGATAACCTTTGTTTGTATAACAATATTAGGCTATAGCCTATAGCAATTTTTCACTCTTGTAATACAACATAGAGAGATTTTATTATAGTTAAATCATGATGCAGAGTGGTTACCAACCTCCAGCATAATAAAATAATCCATTGCCTTTTGCAGTTAATTGCTTTCATAAAATGGCGGTGTATTCATAAAAATTAGGTTCATAGCTTTTTGGTGCATTGATATAGAATTCAACTGCTGTGGGTTCACAGATATTGATTATTTTAAGAAACTATCCGTCCGACTGGATCTTAGAGCCGAAAACAGAATATTTCACACTGCATCTCATTTAAATGTTATTCAGCTTCTGCAGCTGGTGCTGCTACATGTTTCTGCTGTCGATCGATACTGCTGTGGGCACCGTGAGATTCTTCATCGCTAGTTGACATGAATCTCTCAAACCTGTGCCACTGACTCACACAAACACACAGCGATGTCTTCAGGCTCAGCTAGTTAGGTGGGCTGCATTATCAGGCTCGTGGTCTGTCCTCAGGCAGACAGTTAAATCTGGAGGAGTGAGAGACCGTCTCATTACCTACTGGTGCACACACACACACAGACACACACACACACACACACACACACACACACACACACACACACAC
>NW_015539929.1:1211145-1214471 GCF_001515605.1 Sinocyclocheilus anshuiensis
CACACACACACACACACACACACACACACACACACACCATTGACTGAGCTAATGAGATTTTCTATTTCTTACATAAAAATAGTTTTAAATAGTTCATTAATATGTTTTTTTTTTTTACCATTTGGTCCCCAAAAAGATAACAAAACGTGAATCACAAAAACACATCATCATGGTTCAAACCACTCAGAGAATTCTTAAACTGAATTCTTGAATTGACTGACTAGATTTTTGGTATGTGAAATGAAACATTTAGTTTTATTTTACAATGTAGCTTTTCCAAGTTTTTTATTTATTATTTTTGTGAACCAAATGTCCAAATGATGTGATGTGATGCATAAATTCTCTCTATGTTCGTGAGCGTTGGTACACTGGTTTGGGCTGCTTGGAAATCGTGTGGACATCAGAAAGGTCAGGGAATTAAGTTTGCCACATTGCTTTTCCTCAGGCTCCATCATATCACTGATCATTAGGCCCGATCCAGAGATTTTTCACGCTCGTTCAGCTTCATCTGCTCGATCAGAGTCAAAGACTCTCCCCAACAGCTACACTACAATCTTACACCTATTTCATGCTGTTTTGTGAAACTTCCCAGACAATTATTTCTTTAATAACTCACTTAATCTGAGACAACTTTGTCTCACACCGTGTCCTAACCAGACGTGAATCCACAACATGTGATAAAGGTAACTTTTTCATGTTAATCAGAGTCATGTTAATTGAACCAGCTGCAATGATGAAGCACATTGAGCAACAGAAGATTCTATTTTAGAAATGGTTTCTGTTCCTGCAAAGTCGTGTCTAGAACAACAACATACATGCTATGACGACGATGATCTCAGTTACTGATTATGTGCTTTATTTAATGTTAAAAGGATCTAATGTGAGTTTGAATATGGATAATTTACCTCAGATCTTGAAAAAGGAGACATACAGTAAATGTTAAAACTGGAACTCAATGTGAACCAACAAGATTCTTCCATGACAAAGTTTGTATCAGTCACTCATGTAATTTTAATCATGTTAAAATGGTTTAATATTGATAAATTAGATTATGTAGCTACTTATCAATTTCATTGCAATTGCAGTGCGCTTGCAGAGAGATCCCGCCCACACACTCTTCTGATTGGCTGTGATTTTTGATTGACTTTGTCAATCAGTCAGTCGTCGCATAGCTTTGTCTTGCCTTCTGTGGACAGACAAATTTGTTGTGGAAAAAAAGTTGCGACTTGTTTCCATTGTGTTGTGCTCATTTCTGAGCGGCACATGCGCAACGCCGACGTCTTACATCATCCTCCCGGAGCTGCTTCCATGCACAACTGCTGGCGCAATCTAGATTAAAGGGATTATTACATTTTGAATATGGATATTTTTCTTACAAAAACGCATCGATTCGCTACAGGAGGCGTTTGTTCACCCCCCAGAGCCATGTGATGCACTTTTAATTATGGATGGATGCGCTTTATTTCTCTTCTTTTGGACTGATGCACTGCAACACCCGCTGACTGCCATTAAACAGCTTGGAAGATCAAAGACAATTTCTAATATAACTCCGACTGGATTCATCTGAAAGAAGGAAGTCATATACACCTGGGATGCCTAGAGGGTGAGTAAATAATGGGCTAATTTTCATTTTTGGGTGAACTATCCCTTTAAGCAAAACAGCAAGCAAAAGTCTCCATTTACTTTCCATCTATTCTCACTGCTGTCTAGGAGAAGCAATTGAGATTCTAAAGAGATCGAAATTTTTATTGCTCTGCATCTTAAAAATGACTTTTCAGATGACATCACCAAGTCCTTTTAATTTTTTTAACCCAGCCCACCTTTCACGACCCAATCAATTTAAAATAAATAAAATCCATATGCGTTTCTCATTGAATATCCTGTTTCTCTTGGAAATGGTCAGATTAGGGAAGTCCAGTGCACTGCGAATGGCGTTTCACATCGATTTTAATGCCACCGCTGTCCAAGAGAAATAATCGAGATATTAAATGGATTTCATTTATAATTTTTCCTTTCTTTATTGTTTCAGGCAGTTCGATTTTGCAGTGCCACCACTCCATTTCAGCGAAATGCCACGGCAGCAATGCGATGGCGCTGCCTGCTACACAGATCTGCCGTGGAGTCTCTGGTGAACGCTCTCGCTGGCGTGACACAGTCATGTTCTAGTGTTTTATTTACTGCTCCTCGCCGAGCACGACACACACATACATCAATTTCACATCTGCTGACATCTCTGTGACTGACAGGTGCGTTTGATAAGACACGCGTTTCTCCATTTCGGCGTGTGAGCTGATGAGTGTGAGAGCATACACGTGTAGAGTTAATGCCGCCCTGCACCACTGCACAGTAATACTCTCTGATCGCAGAGACGTGCCAAACGTCTCCGTGTCCCTGTGTCGTTCAGGCCTCGCACACACATACACGTGGCCCCGGTACAGAATGGCTCAGCTCCAGGAATAATTGAATGGTTGGATTCTTCTCTGTGCGCTGGTGCTGAGAGGTTGAGAGAGAGAGTCGGAGAGGGACTGACAGGATTCAGGAGCTCATATCAACACCGTGTCTCCGGAATAATGCAGCCGTGACAGTCAGCACCTCTGCTGTCAGATTAGCTGATCTCTAAGAGTGAGCAGCACAGACTTATGGGAAACATGGTTTTTAATGAGGGTTTACTCTGGATTATGACTTAGACGGCTGGGGCCTTCTGATGAAACTTCAGGGTAGCATTATGCCAGGCAATATGCAAAAAAGATTAGTGGGCGAAAGGTGACCGTTAGCATATTTTTAGTGCAAAAAAAGTATTTAATATTAAAAATAAATATTCCAATAAAATATCTTTAGATATCACAAAAACACTTTCATATTTCACACTTGAAATTTCTGTTTCAAATAAATGTGGTGCTTTTGATCTTTCTGTTCATTTATAAATTTATTAGGATTTCCGAAGGCTCATGTGACATTGAAGACTGCAGTAATGGCTGCTGAAAACTCAGCTTTTCCATCAGTGAACTAAATTCCCATCTAACAAAAATATTTTGAAAGAATGTTTTCCCATTAAGTTATGAAAATGTTATAATAGAATGTTTTATAAACATTTAAAATGTCAATTTTTAATGTATTAAAGGCACAATATGTAAGATTTTCTTATTAAAATATCCAAAAACCATTAGAACAGTGTTATATATTTTGCTGACTTGTGTACTTACATTATCCCAAATGTTTCGAAGAATGTTTAAATCCAGAGAAATAAGCAATTTTAACTAGTGACACGGACCGTGTCCATAGTGTCATTGTGTCGCCTGTCAATGACGTCATAACCCCTCGATTTC
>NW_015539929.1:1214570-1215134 GCF_001515605.1 Sinocyclocheilus anshuiensis
CGCGCCCTCTAGCGGCGAAAATGACATATTGTGCCTTTAAGGACGTTTCTTCTTGCTTATGTTAGGGACATTCTATTCTATCATTTTGAAAATGTTATGAGAATATTACATGAGAATGTTTTTTCAACGTTAAAAACTCATTTTTTACATTATGTTGAAAATAATGTGTTTTTTGAACCTTAAACTGCATAAACACATTGCATTACACCAAATACACAACATAATGTTCTTTTTAGCAACATCATATGACCCCTTTAAAAACATCTGAAGACATAAAGTCAAAACATTTTGAAGACAATATGAAGATAATTCATAATCTTCTAATTAATTCATAATTAGAATGCAATATATTGCTGTACTTCAGTATCATTCAACATCAGTCTATCATTGGCCTTTAGTCCATAGTGATAATTTCACACTTGAACAGAGTTTATTGCACTATGGTCTGTTCTGCTCAATTTAAGCATTTTTATTTTAAAGGGGTGATGTGATGCTGCTAAAAAGAACATTATTTTTTGTATTTGGTGTAATGAAATGTGTTTATGCGGTTTAAAGTAAAAAAAA
>NW_015539929.1:1215319-1231695 GCF_001515605.1 Sinocyclocheilus anshuiensis
GGGCTGGATTCCGCTTCGTCCACGGTGAAAGTTGATGTATTCCCTCAGCGACCAGCACAGATCAGCTCTAGGCATGACGAAGCGGATATCGTCCTCTTTTGGAAGACCAAACAAAGTAGTTTCGCTTTCACAACGAAAAACACAGTGGCCTAGCGTGAAGGGAAGCCCCGGCTTAGCGTGCGCTGTGGCCGGGATAGAGTGAACTGAGGCCGGGCTAGCGTGAGCTGAGGCGGCGGGGTTGAGAACGGTGCGCCCGGCAGATCCGACGAATGAGCGGCAACCACATGTGATGGATCCCGGGCTGGATTCCGCTTCGTCCACGGTGAAAGTTGATGTATTGGAAAAATTGAAATCGCATCATATGACCCCTTTAAAACAATTAATTGCAATTAATTAATTAAATGTTAAATTGACAACCCGAGTTGAGCATTATCATATTTTTAGTGCAGTTCTGAAACACTTTGTACAATCTTCCTCTTCCTCTATGCTTTATCTGTTCCTGAATCACTTTGCAGTGATATATGTCTCTAGTATTTTTTTTTTTACAGCCAGTTCAATCCCATGCTGTCAATCCGTTTTATCAGATAGCCGCTTTCTCTTTTTCTCCTGCGGGTGCTAAACGAGTACAGAAGACAAGAGCCAGACAGATGCCTGTGAAACAAATGTAAGCTTATTTTTGATCACTGTAGGACAAACAAACAAATATTCACAAGCATTCATCTGACATATGGGAAAAGATCCAGCTGCAGTCTCGAAATTCAGGCGGTTTCATCTAATCCACTGATAATCTCTTCCACGGAGACGTGAGCTAGAAATAGCAGAGAAATCCAGCCGAAAAAAGCATAGTCTAGCATATTTTTTCACTCACACTGCTGACAAGACATCAGGAAGATTGTAAAAACAAAATGACAACAAACTTGAAGAAAAGGCTTGCTGTGCTCGCATTTATCAAACACAAGCCCTATCTTACACCGTGTGACATTCAAATAGGGACACACAACTCATGTCCTTAGTCATTCTGACTCCGTTATAAATGCAACTGCTATAATTGTAGAAAAAAAGACTGGATGCAAACAACAAACTGCCTTAAACTTGCTCCACGCAGCTGGCGGGGGGTAAACAAAAGAAATAAACATGTAAGAAAACAGCAAAGAGTGTGTGTGATTAAGTTTTAGTGTGTGTCGGGAGCGGAGGGGTTTGGTAATGTGGCAGTTGGCTGCTCCCCGTGGAGTCACCCACCTTCACACCAAACTCCCACATAAACAAGGTCGACTCATTTAAAAACAGCTCCGGCCACAAACGAGGCCCCATTATTCAAATTCTATTCAGCCAAAGTTTGTTGCATTGGCAAGGCCATGCAGATTAGGCACACCATTGTTGAATAAATTCACCTTTCAAATCTGGTGTGAATATTTTAAGATATGAATTCCAAAAGAAGGACATGAAACTTTGTTAGGGCGCTGAGACTCTGCATAAATGTAGTTCATGCGACTTCCAACTTTTAGTCATTATGATAAATTTGAATGAGGACTCGTCCTTTTTTGTGCATCTCTGAAATCTTATTTGTGTCTACGCCAAATTGTTTAAGCATCTGTGGTTGCCAGGATGTTTTGGGTGGTGTCTACCTAGGACACAATTTTAGGTTATAAAAACATTGTGGGAACATTGTTACGAAATATCCAGTTTTGCTGTTGTGATTTACGTAAAAAATTAAAAATATATTTCTTAAAGCATTCTACTAACTTTATTTTCACCCAAAATATAACGTCATGTGATTAGAATATTTTTAATATTCTAAGAATGTTAAAATTACCATTTTTGATTAGAATGTTACTTAAAGATTACAAAAAAACATTTCTTACAACGATCTACTAACTTTATTTTCACCCAAAATACAATGTAGTTTGAACGTTTGTTTTTAGTATTCAAGAACGTTCAAATGTCCATTTTTTTTTTTTTGTGATTAGAATTTATTAAATGTTCTACTAATTTAATTTTAACCAAAAATAAAGTTATTTAAATGTATATTTTTAGTATTCTAAGAATGTAAAAATGTGCAGTTTTCTTATTGTGATTAGAACATTATTCAAAGGTTACAAAAACGTTTCTTAGAACATTTATCAAGTAAATAACATCATAAGGAGATTCTGAGAATGTTGATCTCAGAACATTTTTAAATGAACATTCATCAAGTAACAATAACATCATGAGAATGTTCAGAAAATAATGTTCTAAGAATGTTTTCTCTCAATGTTATGAGAACGTATATCAAATATTAATGAAGTTACAAGAATGTTCCATATACATTAATTTAAGAATGTTTTGTCCTAATATTTCTATATCAAAAACGTTAGTGAAAGTTGTGAGAATGTTTCCAGTTGGCTGGGTAGGACATTGCTAGATGGTTGCTAGGCCATTGTGGGTGGTTGCTAGGTGGTTGTTTTTGTCTTTCATAACCTTCATCTGATCATGTTTTTTTTTTTTTCCTGCAGTTTAATATGGAAAGAGCTGCATATGGGAATGATTTGAGGGTTAATAAAGCATAACAAATTTTATTTCTGGGCGAACTATTCCTCAAGATGCAGACTTTTATAGACGGAATATTCTTCCTGTTAGTTTCGGTTCCTCTCACAGGATATAGGGGAAAACAACAGGAAACACATTGACAAAAGACCTAATTCTGTTTTTCTTTCATTATTTTTTTTCTGTACACCTCTTGATGGTGTATTTTAATTTGCTGCTTTATGAATGATAACTGATGTACAAAGTGATAAAAAAGTTATTTTGGTCACTTTAAAGTTTTAGTGAGCAAAGAAAACAATGTTAAACTTCTGGTTTGAACCTGTAACTTGAACAGAACAAAACAGAAGACAAATCTAAGCATTTTGCAAGAAAAACTATGCTTCAGTATCCATGAGGCCTCCATTTCTCTTGATTTGAATATTTCCACCAGCGTTTATTAATGGAAATCACATGGATTCTTCTCTTGAGAAATTGCATAGTGCATAAAGTTAACACAGTTTGGGCTGAAGTGAATTCAAGAGAGTAAACTTACTCTCTCTCTCTCTCTCTCTCTCTCTCTCGCTCTCTCTCTGTGTGTGTGTGTGTGTGTGCGTGTGCGTGTGCGTGTTCACAGGGCCAAAATAAGCAGCAGAAGTGCACTTCTATTTCCTCTAACTCAGAGTGCAGGGGTGAAAAGTCAGGCGAAGGACAGTATGACAGATCGAGGGAAGGTAAAGTAGAGGTCAACGTCGCAGTGGCCATTTCCTGCCTGATCCCTATCTTGCTCTCCATTTCACTACACAACACCTGGGAGAACTACACACACACACACATAGAGCCAATACAATAGACACATGGAAAACTCTTTACATGTCTGTAAAAATGTACTGCAGTGCACCAAATTAAACAGTACATCAATGAAATGAAAATTCTGTCATCATTTACTCACCCTTATGACATTTGTATGACTTTTTTTTGTGAAATGCAATTTTATTTTTTTTTTCCCATATAATGTCAGTATTGTTATTTCGACCCCAGCATTCTTTAAAATAACTCCTTTTGTGTTCTGCAGAAGAAAGTCATTTTCAGACAGAATTGTCACTGTTGTCTGGTGTCTAGAGCTTTACTAGATGGTTGCTGTCTTGTTGTGGGTGGTTGCTAGGCTGTTTCTGGGTGGTTACTCTGTGGTTGTGATATCGATTCTATGGTGTTACTAGGTGGTTGCTAGGTGGAGTGTTTTGGGTAGTTGATGTTTGCTTTGTTGTGATTTCTAGGGTGTTGCTAGGTGGTTGCTTCTGTAATATAATTATTGTAGCTAAGGTGTTCTGTGTGGTTGCCATGTTGTTTTTAGTGGTGTCTAGGGCTTTGCTAGATGGTTGTGGTTGTGTTGTGGGTGGTTGCTAGGGTGTTACTAGGTGGTTGCTAGGTGGAGTGTTTTGGGTAGTTGATGTTTGCTTTGTTGTGATTTCTAGGGTGTTGCTAGATGGTTGCTTTGGTGTTGTGGCTGGTTGCTAAGGTGTTGCTAAGTGGTCGCTAAGGTGTTCTGTAATATAATTATTGTAGCTAAGGTGTTCTGTGTGGTCGCCAGGTTGTTTTTAGTGGTGTCTATGGCTTTGCTAGATGGTTGGGGATTTGTTGTGGGTGTTGTTAGGGTGTTTGGCTTTGCTAGATGGTTGGGGTTTTGTTGTGAGTGTTGCTAGGGTGTTACTAGGTGGTTGCTAAATTGTTTTGGGTGGTTGTTAGGACTTTCGCTTCATGGTTGCTGTGTTGTTGTGGATGGTTGCTAGGTGATTACTCTATATTGGTTATTGTTGTGAGTAATTTCTAAGGTTTCGCTAGTTGTTAAGGTGTTGCTAAGTATTTGCAATGGTGTTTTGGAAGGTTACTATTGTAGACAGTTGCTAGGGTGTTCTGAGTGGTTGTCATGATGTTTTGGGTGGTGTCTAGGACTTTGCTAGATGGTTGCTGTATTGTTGTGGGTGTCTGCTAGGCTGTTGCTAGGTGGTTTGAGAGTGGTTACTATACGCAAACAGCCTTGGGCAAAAAATAAGCATACGATGTATACGTGTGTTTGGCCCAACTACACCACATTACTATGTTGTTCCTATGTGGTTGCTTGGTTGTTTTGTGGTTGTTAGGACTTTGCAAGATTACTGTGGTGTTGTGTCTGGTTGCTAAGGCATTGCTAAGTAGTAGGGTGTTCTGGAAGGTTACTATGGTTACCAGAGTGGTTTCTAGTGCATTGGCAGGTGATTGCCTCAGGTCTGTGTTTTTGTTCATCCATTAACAAACACACTAATACATTTAAAATGATTTAAGTCACTCTGTAGAAGAAGAGCACACAGTTAGCATCCAACAGTCTCTCTCAGCTTCAAACGTGTGTGATTTTTGTCTTTCATAACCTTCATCCGATTGTGTTTTTTCCTGCAGTTTAATCAGAACGGCACAGACAGATTCAATTATCCCGGACACCTGAACACACAAAGCAGCTCGGCCGTGAGCGTGCTCTGTTGTTGGTCTAAGCATCAGCCACGCTAATGGGAAATATTGATTCAAATCTTCTCTGGCTTTTGCTTTGGTCCAGAGCTAGCAGGTTTGTCCTTGCTGGTAATAGGCCGATTGGATCTGAATCAGAAGTGGAAGGCCGTTATTTCATCCCTGTTTATTTCCCCTGAGACCGAGCAGAAATCGTCTCCGAATGTGATGTTACGATAAAGATGTAAATCAAGCAGCGATTTACAGACTGCGATACACAGTTCAAACATTTCACTACTTGTGTGGTTCAGTGTATACGTGAGAAGCCTTTGCTGAGGTGTTTATTGGCATGTTAATGTTGATTATGTATCATCATGAATCTTGAACACACTGTTAAACAATTCAGATGCAAACAAATGATAGACTCTCTCTCTTTTTCTGTCTCTCTCCCTGTAATTTCAGTTCAGTTGTGCTTGGGATGACAAAAGCTACAGTGAATTTCCAAAACATTTGCAAGGACTGTAGAGAATTAAACCCGTCTCTCTCTCTCTCGAGTGTGTAGATGGCAGTGCAGTTATGCGGGCATCCAGCCAGAGAGAAGTGCAGTAGATTCATCATGATCTTGCCGTGCGCTGTACAGTGTCCACGCAAATGACTGTGGCTCAGATCACTACATAAATCTGCTCTGACTCACTTAATGAAGCTCAATTTCCCCAGACCGACCAAGGCAGCCAGATTTACATGAGCGTTATGACGCTCCAAAAGCGTTGTCTGTCCCTCTCTCATATCCGTCTTATTCTTCCCTCAACAGGATGGGTTTATCAGCTTTGCTGTCTCTATTTCTCTCCCAAATCATATCCTGCCAAAGCAAAACACTTTTAAATGTTTGTAATTAAACTGTAAGGTATAAGAAATCATGTTTAAGTTGACTTATGATGCACAGTCCCTTCACAGGCATTATTATATTCACAATATGGTTGTGATTGACTCAAAAAACTTGATTCAGAAAATACACAACTTGGCTGATTTGTTTAGAAAGACTGATTCATTCATGAACAATACAAGCTGCCCTCATATGAATCATTCATGAAACCAATTTGTTCAAAATCAATGATTCATTCAGGAAGGAAAAAGATGCTATGAGTGAGTCGTTGAATCATCAATTCAACTGATTTGTTTAAAAACAGCTGATTCATTCATGAATAATAAGAGTTATTGTACAGTGAGTCATTTGAATCATTCATTCAATCAATTTGTTCAAAAACATTGATTAATTCAGGATTAATCAAGTGACACTCTTTATGAGGGAGTAATTCATTTTTTCAAGAATATATTTTAAGAAATGTTTTTTGATCATACAATGGTAACCAAAACTGTTTGGTTACCAACATTCTTCAAAATGTCTTATTTTATGTTCCAGAAAAGAACAAAAGTCACAGATGACATGAGTGAGTAAATAATGACAGAATTAACATTTTTGGGGTGAACTAACTTTTTAAATATTCAATACAGAATTACGTAAATAATTTGGGATGCATTATTAGGGTTTTAAAAAGTTTTATATTTTATGAAATAAAGAACCTTCAGAGACATGGACTTTTCCCCCAAAAGTCCCAATTTTTATAACATTTTCTCTATTTTATCTTTATCTTTGTCTTTCACTCTTCTATCTGTTTTTTTTTTTTCACTGCTGTTTTACACAGCAGGAAGTTTCCTGGGATTTCATGCTTTTGCTGTCCCAGATATTGCTTTCTTAAAGATTTTTTTTTAAAGCATAAAAAATCACTCTCTCTTAAATGCAAGCAAGGTTACCATTAATATTACATTCAAATATTTAAACATTTCAAAACAACCCACAATTCATTGAAAACTGGCTAGCAAAATTAAAAATGATTTAACTGGCTCATAAGAATGAAGTGCTTAAACATTTGCCGTCTTTTACGCGTCCAGTGTTTATGTGCTAAGTCTCTCTCTCTCTCTCTATGTTCAGTGAAGCATGCAGCGCCATCATACCTGCCTCTCCCGTCGAGTCCCATACGGAGAGGGAGAGGTATCTGTGATCTCCCATCATGCATCAGGACAGCCGGTGTAAGATTGATGACACTCTTCGGAAGCAACAGAAGACGGGCCGCCCGTGAGCAGCCGCTTATGAGACCTGATAGACTCGTCTCTTAATAAACAGCACTGATATGTCAGCCACGCTGTGTTTCACCCAAAGCAGCGATGCAGACGAGAGAGAACAAGAAATTGAGTGAAAGAGAGAGAGAGAAATAGAGAGGAAAAAATCCCTGCAGTCTCCCACTGGAGCCGTTTCAGGCACCATGTTATGACCAATGAGCTGCACACCTATACATTAGACACAACATCAATATTCAAATTAAAAACAGAGTCAGAGCGTTTAATATAGTGCACAACTAAATGGAAGACAGTTACTATCAGAAGCATTTTGTGTGTAGCATGATATAAGTGCAAAACTCAGTTGTGCTCAATACCTACTGGCTCAAGTCAAAAGATCTTCTATCAGGCCAGACTCTAAAGTTGCAAAAGTTGTAGTACAATAACTAAAGCTAAATAAACTAAAAGTAATAAATAAAAATGCATAAATACTCTATAGAGTATAGACATAAAAAAACACTAAGAAAAATGACAAAAACTCAAGTCAAAACTACTAAAACTTTAAGTATATTAAACGGAAGATATTAAATATTAAAAACTATATACAGACTTGGTTCTATGCATCAGCTGTTGATTGGATGTTGAGATGTGGGCGAAGTCAAAGATTTCCTTTGCAAACCTTTGCAAGGATCAACTGTTCACAATAAACTTTATAAAATGCATTTAGAAAATAGTTAATTTAATAATTAAGCTTTGTTCAAATCTCTTGTCAGTATGAAAATAGTAACAGCACAGAAGGCTATACCAAGATGGTTTACTCATATTAGAATGAATTGGAGAAAATGCACTGCACAATTACAACAGAAAAAGTCCCTGCATTTTAAATAAAAGAACCAATTGACAATTGGTAAAGTTGGTGTGTGACTCTTTGGTTCCCAAAGAGAAAGTGCTGAGGCTTGGGACTTTACATGCACATAGGCTGAACTCATTTGAAATATACGCTTACAGGTATTTGAACATAAGAAACAAATTTATGGGACAATTCAAATTTTATTGCAGATTTACAAGTACATTTATTAATTTAGAAGACGCTTTTATCCTAATTAAATGTTATTTAAATGTTAAAGCAGTTTTCAAGATTTCAGTATTTCTGCATTCAAGTACATACGAGTTGGTCTTGCATGCCCAAAATAACTGTGCGGAGGCGTTGAATATATGGCTGCCGAGTGAACAGACTTTCCTCAAAAGGGACTTTGGTGAGAGTGATGCTTAAAACACCAATCTTCAGTATTTCAAAGTATTTTGCCTTTAAAGATACGGTATAAAATATAGATTACATGAAAATACTACTCTCTAAAAAATGCTGGGTTGTTTCAACCCAACTTTGGGTCAAATATGGACTAACCCAACTTTTGGGTCAAAAATTTAATGTAAAAATTTAACCAATGGTTGGGTTAGTCCATATTTGACCCAAAGTTGGGTTGAAACAACCCAGCATTTTTTAGAGTGACCAATCCAACCAGTTTCAATAGGAAATACGTCAACACAGTATAAAAAATACATTTATTGAAACAATTTCATGGGATCAGGCTGAAATGATCAGGGGACCTTGTTAAAGGGGTCATATGATGCTGCTAAAAAGAACATTATTTTGTGTATTTGGTGTAATGCAATGTGTTTATGCGGTTTAAGGTTCAAAAAACACATTATTTTCCACATACTGTACATTATTGTTTCTCCTCTATGCCCCGCCTTTCTGAAACGCGTCGATTTTTACAAAGCTCATCGTTCTGAAAAGCGAGGTGTGCTCTGATTGGACAGCTATCCAGTGCGTTGTGATTGGCCGAATACCTCAAGCGTGTGACGGAAATGTTACGGCCCATACCATATTGTGATGCCGTGTCCCGGCCGGAGCGACGAGAAAAAAACAATAAAACCCATTACAAACGAGGCATTTGTTGCATCCAGTGGGGACATAATTACTGATTATAATGACTTATACTGTCTTTTTAACTGTCCTTGCAAAGTTGGAACTGCCCCACTTTAGAGAAACAATATGTCCTCTTTTGGAAGGCCAAACAAAGTAGTTTTGCTTTCACAATGAAACACACAGCGGCATGAGTGAGCGGCGCCCGGCGGATTCGACGAAGGTGGCTTGCGCAACCACATGTGACGACCCCGGGCTGGACTCCGCTTCACATGACCCCTTTAAAGATAAATGTCAGCTGCTTGTTTCTAACCCTTTAGTTAAAAAAAAAAATATTTTGTAGAATCTTCATGTGCTGCTGGATCCTGCTTCCTTCTTATTACCTCAGCATGACTAGATAGGCCAAGTTTCTGATCACCAAATGTGGTCAGACGTGTATAGATGTATTTATCTGTTATCAGATGTTTGAAGCTGTGGAAGTTCGGATTGATTTAGTGGCTCATGGCCTGGTAGGAAGTTTTGAGTTCTGAAACTTACATGCTTTTATTTCAAGAGATCAAACGAAAATTAGATTTTTCATCATATGATCCGTGATTGAAATATCTGTTTGCAAACTCATCGGAGAAGATCAAGTCTTGCGCTTTCGTGCGAGTCGTCAAACAGCAAAGTGCTCGTTTCAAAGAAGCAAAACACAAAAGAAACCATAAAAACCAGCCAATAACTGATATTATTTCATGCCGCATAGAGGAAGCGGAGCATCCAAACACCCAACAAAAGACACAGCTCTGCCACGTTTATGGAGTCTGCTATTTACAATATTCTATATTTTCACGGTAAAAAATGTTGTATCTGTCACAACTCTATCTCCTCGACTCACCCTCTACAGTGTATAACGCCTTGTTAAAGTCAGTCGTGTGTGAAATGGTGTTTTGAAATGAATGAAACCGACCAGGAAGCGCGGGAGAAGCCGAATATTGCGTTGTCAGGCTGACAGGCAGGCAGTGAAAATGTAACAAGAGCCATCATCTAACGGAAAAAATGGGTTAAATAAAAACCCGCCGCATCTCCCGCGCTCATATTGACACACCGGTGGCGGGGGGCATTTTTCATTGTCTCATCAAGACGAAGCATTATAGGAGATCAATCCGGCTGCGCATCAGATAGGCGGCAGTGGCGCAAAGTGCTAGTTGCACGTTTTTCCATTCCCCTCCTGCAGGCCTGCCCTCATCTGAGGAGAGAGTAGCTGTCAGCCGCAGTTTGAAAAGAGAGTTTGTGGAGACGTTCTCTTATGTGAAAACGGTATCGAACCTCACTAAGATGTCTTTTCCGCGGCTGACCTCGAGACCTCAGTATTGTTAATCAGTTAAATTCGTCGATGGCGCCACCGAAGCTGTGATCAGCATTTTAGCAGAGCCCTTTGAAGGCGAGCGCCGCTCTTGACACACCGTTAAATATCACACCGCAGCTAAATGTGACAGTATTGTGAATCAATGCCACGAGAGACAGAATAATTGGACCTCTTATGTTCAAAAGAATTGTGGAAATAGCCTAATTCATTTTCTCCGCCGCACAAAGCACGCGCAACCATTTTGTCTTTCTGAAGGAGCTTTCGTAAGAAACACTAGACTACAAAAACACAATCCCACATTATTCTCGTCATGCAGGGGGAACAGTGGAAGCTGCTCGGCTAAAGGTAATTACCAGAGAAAAATCATATATCACGCCTTTAACCTGGAGAGCTTGTATATCTTTAGGGGTCGTTAATTTTAAAAGAGCGCCATTAACCTGGGGTGAGATGGTAATGACAGACAGAGAGCGCAGCCTTTATAAAACAAACTCATGCAGATGTGACCACAGGGGGAAAGGCCTGTGTGTGTGTGTGTGTGTGTGTGTGTGTGTGTGTGAGAGAGAGAGAGAGAGGCCCTAAAACCCTCATAACGTCATCAAATAACTAACGTTTTTTTGAAGCTTTGCAGTAAAAACCTTCATCACCATGGAAAACTGTGGCTTGGACAATCTGTAGAATATCTCCTTTTATGTTCAATGAAAGAAAAAAGTCACAGGTTTCATTCATTCAGTGGCTGTTTTCTGCAAATCTATTTTTTGTCTTTTATTAATGGAGGATATAAATCTGTAAAAATGCAGGGTGTGAATCATCTTACGGCGCCATTTCGACTTATGGGGTGTGAGAAAAAGGTGTCACGATCAACAACATCACACCAACAGATCAAATGTGACTCTTTTACTAGCATAAACAAAACCAGCCATGCAAAATGAGACGAGCCGAATGGATACTAAAGGAATGTAAAGCTCAATGGTTCAGAACAATGTAAGCACTATAGTGCAGTAATTTCAGCTGTGCTTACATTAATGCACTTACAATGGACGTCTATGGGACTAGACCTTGTGAAGGGTGCAGCTTGTAAAAAAGGTGTTGTGTGAGATGTAAAGCTGTCTAAATTGTCCTTTTGAAGAGGACTATTTTTCTATTTCTGGTTATGTTAACAGTGTAAATGGGTGGATATTTCCAAGTGGTCAGGGTTTAGATGGTTAGTTTTCAGATGCTGTAAATTTTGATATACACTGGAAAATAATAGTAGTTGTGATTATTATTGGCAGTCGGCATATAATTGACTGTGATTTCATTATATAATAGTGGGTGTTTTACCAGTTTGAAAGCTCTTAAAATCATCAAGTGGACTTCAATTTTCTTGATTTGCCGTCTTTCAAGTTTTCCTTGCTCTTTCTTGTTGTCAGCAGCCCATTTTTGAGATTTTCCCACTTATTTTATGAAAGTTAAAATTTTGAAATTGGTAAGGTTTTGAAAGAAATCTCTTCTGTTCACCAAGGCTGCATTTATTTGATCAGAAATAGTCAAAACAATAATGTTTTCTATGTGAATATGTTGTAAAATGTAATATATTCCTGTGATCAAATCAGAATTTTCAGCATCATTACATTTCTGATTATTATCAGTGTTGACAAAAGTTGTGCTGCTTCCTATTTTTGAATAGCATTCGAAACAGAAACCTTTTGTAACATTATAAATGTCACTTTTGATCAGTCAATTTAATGCATCCTTGCTGAATAAGTTTTAATTTCTTTAAAAAAAAAAAAGTTTTTTTGAACACTTGTGAATTACATTTTTTGCAGTGTGCAATGTTTTATCCCATACACAACCATTAGTGCATTATTGTAAATTGTACTATTGTTTTGCATTGTACTATTTTTGTTTCGAAATCAAAATAGTTTTCTGTGCCAATGTATTGAACCCCAGAACGTTCTGTTAATACAACACGTCTGATGCGATGTCTTCACACCAAATCAAGTCTGTTTTTTGAGCGAGTATCATGATAGGAAATGATATGTGCTGAAAGGTTTGGCCACAAACACTGTTCTCAGAGAGAGTCCGGCTCACTGCTTTGTTTCTTTGAGAATATAAATATTTCCCTCTCCGTTCCATTTCAGCGAGCATGTGGTCTGATTCTCCCCCGGAGTCCCGGGCCCTTTTGCCCAGTGGTGTAAACCATATAGCCCCTCGGGGGGTTGGCTGAGGGGGCGATGCGGAGGCCCTGTTGATTTCTGTTTGGCCTTTCTCTTCCTCGGGCCAGAGCGGCATGTCACATTAGAAAGGTTTATTTTCCTACATCAGAGCAAAGCACATCATTCTTCACTCACTGTGCAGAGAAAAACACAGAGAGACTGTGACCGAATGACTCCACAAGCAAAACACCCGCTGCCATCATTCACCGTGAGCACGGCTGCAGATCTGAGCCTGATCACAACTGCATGCAAATTACTCTAGTAACCTAGTAATCTGAGATTTTTTTATTTGCAAAAATCTTTTTGCAATTACAATATCTATTTTTATATTCAGCAGAAAGTCTTGGGCTTTTATTTTTGGGTGAAATATCATTTTTAATGTTGGGTTTTTGTCATCTATGTATCCCCAAAAATCACTAAGATCTGTTTAATATCTCCTTGACGGCATTGAGATTTTTCCTGGTCATCTGGTTCTCAGATGTTTGTCCTGATGCAGTAATCTCACGTGTGTCTCCTTTTTCAGAAGAGATCTCTGCAATGTCTCGATCTGTGCTCAGATTTGCCAAGACGAGAGTTATGCAATCCAAAGTCAGTCTTCTCGATATGAATGCAAACATGTAGCATCAAATTCACATTAATTTTATAGTTCTATACTCCTGTTCAAATGTTTGGGGTCAGTAAGATATTTTTTTTTAAAGAGAGAAATACTTTTATTCATCAAGAATGCATTAAAATTGATCAAAAGTGACAGTAAAGACATTTGAAATGTTACAAAGGATTTCTATTTCAAATAAATGCTGTTCTTTTGAACTTTCTATTCATCAAAGAATCTTGGAAAAAAAATAATGCATCAGTTTCCCCAAAAATATTCGGCAGCACAACTGTTTTCAACATTTATTTTTAAAAAATCAGCAAATCAGCATTTTAGAATGATTTCTGAAGGATCACGTGACACTGAAGTCTGGAATAATGATGCTGAAAATTCAGCTTTGATCACAGGAATAAATTACATTTTAAAATATATTCACATAGAAAACAGCCTTTTTGAATTGCAATAATATTTCACAATAAATGCAGCTTTGGTGAGCAGAAGAGACTTCTTTAAAGCACATTAAAAAATCTTACCAATCCTAAAGTCTTAAATGGTAGTGTAGATTCTTAAATGACTCATGGGTGTATTCAACTTCAGGAGAAACATCTGAGATAAAGATGATGAAAGATAAGCAAGAGGTCTATTAAATCTACAAAGCTGAAAAAGAGCATCCTCTGAGCAACAAGATGTTCCTCAGGGTGAAGAGTATTGCTGCGCTCGTATCAGCACACAGTGACCCAGTGGTGGTCTGAGAGGATGGAGTTGTTTGAGGGCCGCGGCCCCTGACTGAACGGCTCTCTGACCACAAATAAACAGAGATCTGGACTGCAGCTCCCTGAGCACAGCGAACACACACTTTGCTAAAGAACAACATCAATCACTGCAGCAGCAATACACACACACACTCACAATGATACCCAATCCACAGCACTATCTCCTCATTCACAGACTATGAATGAGGCACACACAAATACAAAAGAGTGTGTAATTAGAAACTTTGTAGATGCAAATGCAAAGAGAAGAGACTGAGTAACTCTGCATTACACACTCTCAGAAAAAATGGTACAAAAGCTGTCACTGGGGTGGTACCTTTTCAAAAGGTACACTTTTGTACCTTTTAGGTACTAGTATGTACACTTTAGGTACCAATATGTGCCTTTATGGTACCAATATGGACTCTTTAGGTACAAAGGTGTGCCTTTTGAAAAGGTACTGCCCCAGTGACAACTTTTGTACCTTTTTTTCTGAGAGTGCATATACATGGTAAATGTGTAGATTTACCACCAACAAAAATATCTAATGTTTTTTTATTGTGCATATAAAATGGGCATATAAATCACTGTTACTGGACTGACAGATAGATGGATTTAAATCATTCTGATGGTTGATCCAGTGCTGTTGGCCACTGTCCTCAATTTCCACTTTGAATTCTAGTTTATCAGTTTTCACAGCAACACTGACCCCTGCTGACAGGGCAAAGCAGCAGACCTTCTGATCACATTTTAGCACTGAAAATTGCATTTACACACTCTAAAGTAAACCATAGTAACAATGATGTTAATATTAAAAAGTCTTTGGAGATTTTATATGTAGAATGTTTTTTTTTTTTAGATGCTAGATGCTTTTATCCAAAGCAATTTACAATTGAGAATAATTTGATCATAGCAATGTCATTTATGTATCAATTGAGATACTATTATTCCTTTTATTAATATTTTGAAAATACTGCATTTTTATATTTTGTTTTCATTTTAATTTTAGTTAAAAATTTTAGTTATTTTGTTAGTTATTATTTAGTGTGCTGTGACTTTTTCTATATAGTTTTATTAATATTGATCATTTATATTTATTTTTAATAGTTTTTAATAGTATTTATTTTAGTACACCAAATTAAACAAAGAAAATAAGAAATGTTGCCTTGGCAACTAGCTGAAATAAAATTAATTTAAGAGTTTAAAATAAGTTTATATTTGATTTTATATTAAGTTTAAGTAACAATTATATTGTTATATACTGTATATATATATAGGGTTTTAACCATGCATGATAGGAACAACATATCCAACAATATCCACAGTAATGCATTGCTAACTTTCGATTTTAATGCATTGCTAACTTACTATTGTACATATTAAGGTATAAACAGAATTGCCTTCAAATGGCAAACTCAGTGCTGTAAATGCACAGCAAAGTCTTGAAACTGCTGAATATTCTCCTTTATTCAGCACTAAATAAACTTGCTGACATTAAGTGACAGCTGTCAATCAATCAGCTGACAGATCTTTAGGAGCATGACTTACAAGATCTGAAAGAACATGAAACTATTTATTTTCAGGATCACTAAATACAGAAGCAAATTCAGAATTCTGCAAAACTTTTGATAATAACGATAAAATATACAACAACAACAATACTACTAATAATGCAAGTTTACATAACTAATTTAGATAAGACTTGGGCAGTGTAGAATAAATTCTATAAAACTTGTCAATTAAAATACTAATAACAATATGTAGCATTGTACAATAGATTGGTTATTACATTTTCTTTGTTAAATATCAAAATAGCCACAGCACTTTGTCAGTCATTTTGTATGACAGTAGACATGGTGTGTTTGACCTAGAAACTGTGAATTGGTAATTAACCCGCAAATGAAAACTGGTTGGAATGCATTAATTAGACTCTCCTCTGCCCGTCTCACGGTGAAGAAGCGCTTTGAAAGCTTTCCGTGTAATTGATATTGAGATCATAAAGTCAGTCTAAATCAAATGAAAACGGCTAATTGGCAGTGTTATTACCTTCAGAGTCCATCATTACCAACTACATTCAATAAAAACTCTTTACACTTTCCCTTTCACACAGTAATTGGATTCTTGATGAAGAATGAAGTTTGTAGAAATGGTCTTTTTTTCAATCAGAGCCTTTTAATTGAAAGTAAATCTTTTTTCCCCATCAAAGAGTTCGTATATACATCACTGCGTGAAGAAATAGGACAGACGTGACATAAAGAGTCGACACGTGTCAAGCACGTTGCCATCAGAGCCGGAGAATTACTACTGTTATACAATCAGAAAGAGTCTGCACTGTAAAACATTTTCACCCCTTTCAACTTAAAAACGCAAGTTTTGTGGCTGCCTTAAAATTTTAAGTTAAATCAACTTAAAAGTACAAGTCGTTTCAACTCACTAATTTAAATCTTGCCTAGTGCTGAATTGTTTTATT
>NW_015539929.1:1231732-1273868 GCF_001515605.1 Sinocyclocheilus anshuiensis
GCTCAAATTGCCCATCTTAACGACGTTTAACAGACGGAGAAACAAATATGTGTCAAATCTCAAACGTTACATTACAATCTGCAGTGCTATTGCAGCACAGCACAGCGGCCACCGGATCAGAAATACACAACTTGAAAGGTAACTGTTAAAAACAATGACAGAACATAACTAATTCTGCTCTATTTTGCTAAAATGAACAATAATCTCCCAAAAAGTATGTTACACAAGCATTCACTCACCTCATCCACGCTGAATATGCTTCTTCGCGCGCAGCCCAACGGACAGCTTCCTCAATTCATGAGTTGTTCGTCTGAAACTCCTCCGCGGTTTAGTTAGTTCGCTGTATAGTCTGCCCGTGTCTCCTTGTTTGATGTTGCACTGCGATGTCTTTATGTATTAAACATGAGTCTAATGTCTAGATTTGCAGAATATTTTTTTTTTCTTGGAAAGGACTCTGATATTAAATTCATGAATTTGACTCCTGCGCATGAATCCATGTTCAGAGATTTGACCGGTTAGTGCCAAAAAACTACAACATAAAATGTTGTTCACTGAACTAAATTGGGCTCTTTGAATTTCAGTAACATTAAACTGACTTAAAAAATAAAGTTGAATCTAGTATAACTTATAAAAAAAAGTTGAAATTGCTTAAATTATTTTTATGAGTTAAAGTAACTTAAAAACATAAGCTGTCATGGCTTTTTCATCATATCATTTTTTACAGTGTAGTATTGTGTGTCATTTGATGTAAAAGGCATTCAAACTGAGCCTGTCACACTTTTAACAGCAATGAGATTAAATGGAGCTCAAACGGAGACTTTCCTCAGAAGTCTAATGCTTCTCGGATGTTTTAGACATCTCAAAATCAACTCAAATATGTGCTCCCAACCAAGCCCATACCGAAGAAAAAAAAACAAAAACATAAATCAATAATAAAAAAATATTCTAAACCGTGACGCTCAATGAAATACATTTTTTAACTTAAAAAATATATTTAGTTTCAACCTTCACATACCAAAATATATTACAAAATGTATTTCAGTGACAAGAAAATATATTTCCAATCCTACATTATAGCCTACTTTTAGGATAAATGCAAATTTGGGAATCAAAACTAGATTTATAATGATTTCATAATGTTTATTTTTATATATATTGTATTTTGTTTTTACATTGTAAAGTATGTTCCTTGCTGATTTTTTATTCAAATGTGTATTTCAAACTTTTTTATCAACTGTGACATAAATGTATTTTCTTGGATTTGAAATGCATGAAGGGCAAAATACCTTTTTAAATGCTTTAAAAAAATATGTTCATATTTTTTAAATATATTTTCAAAAATATATGATGATGATGATGATACATTTTATTTATATTGTGCTTTTCTCAAACCCAAAGTGCTACACAAGACAATTTACAAATACAGAAAAATGAAAATGTAATGTAACAGAAATAATGCATCAATAAGCATCTTTAAAAATATGTGTCTTTAAAGACTTCTTAAAACATATATCAAGCTGATATATATATATATATATCACTGTAAAACAAAATTCCGTAAAATTTACGGTAAAAAACCAGCAGCTGCGGTTGCCGGAATTTTGCCGTAAAAAATACTGTAGCAACGTTTTAGGTTTTACGGTTTTAAATTAAATTTACAGTTAAATACCGTAATTTCATTAACTGATATAATGTTAATATACCATATACCTGAAGTACTAAAATCTGTTTTGTACCTTTGTAATACACTGATAACCACCAAATGCAGGTGGTGATGAGAAAGTCACATGATGAACCGAAGCCTATCACAAGCAGCTTTTAGATAATAACATATATAGAAGGTGCACAGTGTCATTCACACAAACACTAAACACCATCACGGTGACATACATGAAACTGAAATAATGCAATAAACATTCATTTAACAACATTAGGTGTAACACACAACCCTAATATACAAAACTGATAAGAAAAAACTAGGAAGAAACATAGTTATTTAAACAAAAAAACATCACATTTGAAATGTAACAAAGGGAATTCTGGGAATGTCAATTTACGGTTATTTAAAAAAAAAAGGTCTTTTTCACTTCCAAAAACGGTATACTACCGTAAAATTAATGTCCAATACATGTAATGTCCAATACAGTTTTTCACCGTATATAGTAGGGGAATTTACCGTTAACCATTTAACAAGTTTTTACTGTAGCATTTTTACAGTATTTTACCGTTAAATTCACGGTCATTTTTTACAGTGTACTTTTGGCCTTCATAAACAATTGTTTTCACATAAACAAATAAAAGGAGACAAACTGTAACTCTAAACTCAATTGTGCATTTCAGATGCTGTCACATCCTACAACTTCACCATCTGCAGAGAGAAACTGCCATTCAATCACACCAAAATACAAAAAATGATTCACTTTACAGTCTTTTACCGTTAAATTCACGGTCATTTTTTACAGTATATATATGTATATATATATATATATAAAGCCCCAAAATATATAGGTAGATTGGTAGAAAATATATTGACATAAATATATATTTTGAAACATATTTGAGCAAATATACTTTTTGGCCATTTTTTGTACATTTTAAAATATATTGAAAAAGTTCATTTTTGCCATAGGATTGTTTGAGCTACTGTATGTTATCTACATTTATTCAACTCTATACTGTACATCAACAAATATCTTTTTTATTTTAGCTGTCCTAGATCATTTTTATGATGATGTCATCCTGCTAATAGCTAATAGGCTAATAGCTGCTCTGGACAAGGCCAGGTGTCACAGCGTGATAGAGAGAGACAGGCAAACACACGTCACATCTCACTGACTTAATATGCTATTCAGGGTATAATCACAGAAATATGGCTTCGAGTAATTTGTAGTCAAATCCAGTAGTGTCTGTGACTCTCACTGAAGGTCTGATATATAGTGCACAAGTCATATGGTTTATGTTGTCCTTTTTGGAGCTGGGAAAAAGCAGCATGAACATCTTTTTTATGCATGCAAAGAAAGTAATTTGGGATTTTAAAAGGCCACAAGAGTGAGTAAATATTGAAAGAAGTATCATTTTTGCATGTATCTTAAGGGCTTATGGGACCCTGGAGAAAATGTTGATCACTGAGGTTTCTCAGGAGAAACATCCAATCAGGAGATATATTGTACACACTATACCCTTCAGGACGATTCTTTGGCAAGGACACATCAAATGATTTAAAAGTGACAGTAAACACATTTATAATGTTAAAAAGAATTGATATTTCAATAAACACTGTTCTTTTGAACTTTCTATTCATCAAAGAATCCTGAAAAATAAAATGTATCAAGGTCTCCACAAAAATATTCAGCAGCACAACTGTTTTCAACACTGATAATTATCAGAAATGTTTCTTGAGCAGCAAATTAGAATGATTTCTGAAGGATCGTGGTGTGACATTGAAGACTGGAGTAACCATGCTGAAAAATCAGCTTTGCAACACAGGAATAAAGTACATTTTACAGTATATTACAAGACAAAATTGTAATATTTTACAATATTACTGTTCCTTTCAAAACCTTTGAACAGTATCCTATGTATATTCTCTCGACTACACCGCAAGGTTTTGCAATATGAGTTTGTAGCAATGCATTCGGTCCCTTAAAATATGAGCAAAAAAGTCATCTTAAAAGACAGCATAATAATCTGTCTGTGTAGATTCATCACTAAACCATCCAGGTGCTAAAACATTCCAAAAATCTAATTTTGATTAAAATCACTGGACTATAAAAAGCTTAACAAGACGTTTCGGTGTCTATCCAAACACTCTTTATAGTCTAAGCTATAGTCTATCACTAAGCTTTTTATAGATTTTTTTTGTATTTTTGGACAGCATAATAATGCTGTACATTTTGCCTTTGCGTGCCTTTGCTGCCTTAAAGTTAAAATACACATATAGACGGGTTTTTACTTTAATTTAGTCAATAAACCAAAAACAAGAAGAGATGTTTCCACTGCACAATAAGCACAGAGTCCGCGGGGAACAGCGCATTGCCGGCGCTGTAACAGAATCACTTTAATAAAGGGTCCGCGATCGGGCCCCACCGCGGGATTCTGTCAACCTGAGGGCCAGAGCTCCGGCGCAGAGCCGAGGAAGAGTGACAGCATGCAAACGGCAGCAGATAATTACTGCAGGAGGGGAGACGCAGCGAAACACGCGGAGCGCTTGCATCTGATGCGACGTGACTTCTGCTATTCTTAACCGCGTCGCGTGCTCCTGCGGCGGCGGGACCCAGGCATGTCTGACATCGCGTCTTGCTCTCTGATGCGCTCCTGGCTGTGTGAAAGCAAATCTGAGCATCTTCTTCACCCACAGCTGCTTACAGTAAACAACGACTTCGCGCCCGCTAACATTAGCACGATTCTCACCGCGAACATTAGCACTGCTCAGCTCGAGTTAGACTGAATTGCAGGCAGTTTCGTTTGGTGGTTGTGGGTAAATGTAGTAGTAGAGTGCTGGGGTGTGTGTGTGTGTGTGTGTGGGGTGACAGACAGCTGGAGGTTCCTGAGGGCCACCGGACCCGCTGCGTCCTGAAATGTGACAAAACCTCAGGCCTCACGCTGCTAATGTGAGAGAAACGTTATGAGCTGAAACTTAAACTATAAAATTAACTATTCTGTTTATTCAAATAAAGCTGAAATAAAATGCAATAACTATAAGCATCATATGAAAAAGTCAACTTTGTTGCCTTGGCTACTAAATTAAATAAAATACAAAAAAAGTACAAATACAAAAGTACAAACACTAAAACTGAATAATAATAATGATGATGATGATGATGATGATGATAATAATAATATTAAAATGACAGAAGCAACCAATTAAAATTCAAAATGTAAAAATAAGTGCAAAATATGAATAAATATTATAATACGCTACTAAAACAACATTGTTTAAGATGAATTCATACTTCAAAATATTTACATTTTAAAATGGCATTATACTACTATGAGCTACAATATAGTACACATATAGTAATATTAATATGCCTAATATAGTAATAATTACATTAGAGTAATGATCCTGAGATTTGTGTGGGAATTTATGGGGGAAAAGTTCTTGATTGTCATGGTAATAATTCAACAATGCACAAAATCTTAATGGTAGTAAAATAGGCTTAATTTTTTAATTTTCCAATAATATAATATAATATAGCCTAATATAATATAATAAATATAATACTGTTTCCTCCAAAAATATTTTTTCATTTTTTTTACATTACGTAACAAAATGAGATTTATTCTAAATAATAGTTCATGCAAATTCATCTTTAAAAATTACATTAATGAATCTCAATTCATTATTCATTTTTATTTATTACAGTGTTTATTTATTGACATCAATTTATTATGTTTGTTTCTGTGTGTTTGAAAGATTAAGGGTTTTAAGTGTAAATATAACACAAACGGGCAGAATGACAGACTTCCCTGAAAAACTCACATTATAGTGTTACTAATTTTCCACAGAGATGCAGAGATGTTGTTTGTGTGAAGAATTCTGGAATCCTTGGAGAATAGTGATGTAAAGGCGTCACATATGTCAGGCAGCTGTTAACCAGATACAGTAAGCCGAGCTGTCGGATGAAAGTGTCGACAGACAGATGCAGATGATGCAGTGATGTCTCGTTTCAGCAGTGGACACATGGACAAATTACAGTGTGAATCTGGACTTTGTGTTACCGGTGCTGTATTAAAGACTAAATTAAAGTGACTTTATGTTTGTTTGTGTTTATAGTGGAACAAGCTGATAGTTAAAGGAATTGTTCACCAAAAATGAAAATTGGCTGAAAATGTCCTCATCCTCAGGCCATCCAAGATTAGGATGAGTTTGTTTCTTCATCAGATTTGGAGAAATGTAGCATTGCATCACTTGCTCAGCAGTGGATCCTCTGCAGTGAATGGGTGCCGTCAGAATGAGAGTCCAAACAGCTGATAAAAACATCACAATAATCCACAAGTAATCCACTCCAGTCCATCAGTTAACATCTGGAGAAGACAAACGCTGCATGTTTTTAAGAAACAAATCCATAATTATGTTTTAACTTTAAACCATTGCTTGATGATGTCATTTTGTTGATATTTTCATAGTTAATGGGGTTTTACTTTTTTGTATTCTTTTATCCATAATGTTGTAAGTTATGTTTGTGCATCTTTCATAAATAATCAATTCAAAAAAATAAAAAATAAAGGGAATATAAAGGAACCAGATGGAATATTGCAACATTTTAGAAAATTATTAATTAAATCAATATTACCAAGAAGATAAACAACAACAACAAAGAAGAAACACCTGGATATTGTTTAATAAATTGACAGTAATTGTAGAAGCTGACAAAATGAACAACTATGCTCAAGCCAAAGTACTGGTTATTAATTATAATATGACTTATATGGTGAGTTTAATATTTTATCAAATATAATAAAGCCTGAAAATGTACAAATGAGCTGTGACATCTGAAGTGTTTTTTTATTTTTATTTGTTAGTAAATGATCATTTGACTGTTAAAGGTAACTCAGAGCAGAGTAAAACCCCTCTGAACTGCAGATGCGTGTGTGTGTGTGTGTGTGTGAGCAGAGGTGGGTTCACCCGCGGCTCTGTGAACAGTAATGAACTCCTCCACATGTGGGAATTCTGACACTAGTTCTCGCTCACCATTTTTCAGGACCATTTGTTTAATTAAAAGAGCACTTTTTCGAGAAATTAATTGTCGGCTTCTGCCTCTGGCTCAACTCTCACACGGGCTGTGCTGTGATGACATTCAGCCCACGGCTCTGTGTGTGTGTGTGTGTGTGTGTGTGTGTGTGTGTGAAGAGCAACTCTCTTCCTACAGTGAGTTTCAGTGCTGCTAATGGCCAGGATCAGAGATTGTTTGATCTCAATGTCATCCTTCTCCAGCAAAATGACATCTGGATGGAATCATCCAAACAGCCCTAACAGTCTGATGAGGGGCACAAAAATGAAACATGGCAATCAAACAAAATTAATTAAAGCATTAAAATATAGTGAAAGTCTTTAAAGCTGGGCTGAAAAACTTAGCTGTATAAGTCATTTCAACTTAAATTATATTAAACTTGTTTTAAAAAAGTTGACAAGCACATACCATGCAGTGTGAAGCCAAAATGCATACAGACCCTCGAATACTTTTACCATGTTTTTTTCCCACCATGTTTTCTGGGTGCTGATAAAACTATGGTATTCTTTGAAGTTTGAAGTAAATAGTATGGTATGAGGATATGAAAATCATTCAGCATATATATTAAAGTAAGATACCATGTTTTTGAAGCATTTTAGAGTAGTCTACTGTGTGAATACCCTGGTAACTGAATTTAGTAATCTTGCAGTATCATGTTTTTTCAGTAGACTTGGACACTTGTGCACAAAACAACAAACAAACAAAAGCAACAAACAAGAAAAGAACAACATATTCCTGATTTTACATCAAAACACACATGGAATACAAACATTACAAACCTGTAATAATTAAAGAGTTTAACAACTGTCCCCACACTGTATATACATTTTTAAAATGTTCAAATATTAATTTATTCAACAATTAACGTATCAAACCAATCATCTTAAAAAAGACAGATAGGCTATTAAACAGCAACGCGTGTGACCTATTGAAATGAATGTAATTCCCAGTTATTAAATATTTAACTCTGATTACTATGAGAATTTGATTACTACATTTGCTCCAGTGATGAAATCTGTTAACTTTCATGAAATATAAATATTATATTTAATCAGTGATTTTGTTTTTGTCAATCGGCTAAATAAATAAAAAATAAATAAATACTGCTATGTTGTATAAATGCCTCACATTTTAATTTTTAATTAACAATTTAATTGTAATTATCTTTAAGCAAAATATGAATAATATATGGTAATATCTTTGATTTTGGCATGAAATATGTCCTGGACATTATTTTCTCCTCCTTGCAGATTCATTGACAGTGAAGGACAGAAAACACTCTCACTTCATTTTAATTGCTTTTGCAGGGTTTGCCAATAAGAGTCATTTCAGAATGAACCTCCACACACACAGACGATCCTCCACTGACCTGTCCTACTTATCCTGTCTTATAGAAAGTTGAATTCAAATTACCAGTGTAAATTAATTTTTTTGATATGTAAAGCATTGCCCTGCATACTAATATGATATTATATTTTTATACAATAAAGTTCATGATACAGTAATTAAAGGAGGATACCATCTTTTTAACAGACAGGAGCATGTTGTAGATGTAATCATGGTTTCTGTACAATAGAGGGAATGACTAAACTGCATTATTTATTTATTTATTTTTAACAAGGGCCAAATTTGAACCCTTATTATTTTAAAAAATTACATCAAATATTGTCTTTCTTTTTCCTTGTTCTGTTTTTCACAAACTATGAGACGAACAAGATCACACAAACACATGCTCTGGTGAGTTTTTTTTTTATGATATTTGACATTTTTTATGTAATTGTGCTCATAGTTCATGTATCATATGTTATTTTCTCCATCACAAATTGTGAAATTGAAAATAATGTGAAAAACTGAGAGCAGATGTGTGGCTTTATTGGGACTTGAGCAGAACTAATGGAGATTCCTCTGATGTTACACTGTCATCTAGAGGCAGCAGTGAGAAGAACATCAAAGATTTAAAGGGATAATTCACCCAAAAATGAACCTTCTGTCATTATTTAGTCCAAACCTGCATGACTTTTGTTCATAAGATGAAAGCCAATGAGGTCCAGTGTTGGCATTCCACCAGTGTTCTTCAAAACATCTTTTGTGCTCCACAGAATAAAGAAAGTCATACAGGTTTGGAACAATATGATGAGAATTTCCCACTTTCCCTAGAAAGCATTGTCTTTTCTCTATCGGCGTGGCCTCTTTAATAAGTTCTGCAGCTTCAACTGTAATTCTTCATTTGCAGCAGCATATTTTGACGAGGTCATTAACAGTGTCGCAGTGTGAAGTGTTTCGCACCTCACTCGACTCTTACATTTCATACCATTATTTCTCATCACTGCAGGTGAACGTGTGAAAACAAAACAAGTGGCTTTTATGATTCTTTTCCCCATGAGCTGCTGCTCCACATGATGAATGTTAGAGGAATCAGACATCACAATGCATGCCATTCTCCTTACAGTGTAGTCGTGTTATTTTGGTATCATTCATACAGTACACTATTATCATTTTTATTAATAATGTGAATTAGTTTTTATTTTTATATTTTCTGTTTTCATTTGAATTCTAGCTAGTTTTAGTAACTGGATTTTGTTTTTGTCGTTTTTATTACTTTAAAAAAAAAAAAAAAAAG
This sequence comes from Sinocyclocheilus anshuiensis, assembly GCF_001515605.1. NCBI lineage: Eukaryota > Metazoa > Chordata > Actinopteri > Cypriniformes > Cyprinidae > Sinocyclocheilus > Sinocyclocheilus anshuiensis. The sequence goes on from NW_015539929.1 coordinate 1,241,087, forward strand.
TCTATAGTTTTCATTAATTTTTTTAATTTCTGTTTTGGTATTATTCGTTTTAAAGGAATAGTTCACCCAAAAATAAAATGAAATGAACCTTAAAATGTGCTCACCCTCAGGCCATCCAAGACATAGATGAGTTTGTTTCTTCATCAGATTTGGAGAAATTAAGCATCACATCAGTGTCTCACCAATGAATGCTCTGCAGTGAATGGGTGCCGTCAGAATGAGAGTCCAAACAGCTGATAAAAACATCACAATACTCCCCAAGTGATCCACACCACTCCAGTCCATCAGTTAATGACTTGTGAAGTGCGTGTTTGTAAGAAACAAATCCATCATATAGATGTTTTCAACTTCAAACCAGTGCTTTCAGCTGAAATACGAGTCCATAATCCAACGCTTCCTCCAGTGAAAAAGTCCATCTCCTGTTGTCTTTCACATCAAAATGTACCCACATATATGTTTAGAACTGTTTTGGCTTGTAAACAGTGCTTGATTGGTGCAGATTTCTCTCCTGATTCAGACCAGATGACTTTTTCACTGGAGGAAGCGTTATTTTGGATTATGGACTTGTATTTCAGCTGAAAGCAACGGTTTGAAGTTAAAACTTCTTAAAGATGGATTTGTTTCTTAGAAACACGCAGCTTTTGGCTCCACAAGACATTAACTGATGGACTGTAGTGGTGTGGATTACTTGTGGATTATTGTGATGTTTTTATCAGCTGTTTGGACTCTCATTCTGACGGCACCCATTCACTGCAGAGCATCCATTGCTGAGACACTGATGCAATGCTACATTTCTCCAAATCTGATGAAGAAACAAACTCATCCTAATCTTGGATGGCCTGACGGTACATTTTAACTTAACTTAATTTAATTTAAAGTTAATGAAAATGAGAAATGTATGTTATTTAACACATTTTTTCCCCTCATTTTCAGTTTAAATAAGATAAAATCCCTGTTATGGAGAAACTGTCTTACACACAAGCATGAAGAGCATCAGTCTGAACTGAAGTTGTTTAATGTCATTCATTGGGCTGAGGGCTGCTGGGAAGCAGGTGTGTGGTCGTGTGGTGTCTGTGGCAGCAGCAGTATGACGCCGTGTTGGGTGGAGAAGCGCAGGATGGCATCTTTAACTAGTCAAACACATCAGTAAAGGGGTTAAACCGCTCAAACACTGATAGCGACTGCTCGTGGTTTAATACATGATGTCTGATCTCACTGCCCACCTTCACTGGATCTGACCGTCTTTATCTCCCGCAGGAGGTTAAAAGGATGCTGTTCCTGCAGACGAGAGGACGCTTTCTGATTCCTCAGTGCTTCAGCGGGGTACAGATGCTTCATCACCTTCAGACAACAAAACCTGTCAACGGGAACATGCAGTTATTATGCCTAAACCTGTATATCTGCTATAGAACAAAAAACTTTTTTACACAATCAGTGTTGTTTTATTCCCAATTTGAATGTAAGTCAGTCAGTCTGTGTGTGAAATCACAAGATCTCATCACTTTTTCCAGCAGAAGATGAGAACTGGAAACACATCCATCATAGCTGGATAGAAGAGAGTTCGGTCCACCTTCCCAGAGGCAAAGCGCTGCAGTATGCCGTCTTTCTGAGCCTCACTGGTGTTGATCTGAGTACAGTACGTACACACACACACACACACACACATACACACACGCACACACGCACACACACACACATACACACACACGCACGCACGCATGCACAATACATGCTAATGAATGCTGTTAGAGTGATTCAGATTAAAGATATTGATTGATCCATGTTTTAAAAGTTTTACAACTTTTTACAAATGCATTTTTTAAATCAAAAGGTGAAATGACCTGAGATTAAATGCTGTAAAAGTATTGTTAGTTCATGTTATTTAACATTAACAAATGAGATCTTATTGTAAAGTATTGCCAAGAAATAAATAGTACTTTTGACATATTTGATTAAAATATTCCAATCATATCATAATATAAAAAAAGACATAATATTTGCTGCATCTGCACTGGCGATGTCGGTATAAAATCCAATCTTACTGTCATATCAGCCAGAAAAACATATCAAAACAAAAATTACTTTATAACAAAGGCTTTTCAAACTGGGGTCCAGGGGAAAAATCCTAATAACAAATATATATAAAAAAAACATTAAACTAACTAAATATACAATTAGATTAAAAATAAATAAATACAAATACAACTAATAATACAGTATTATAGCGAGTAGGAAAAAATGCAATTATGCAACTAAATATTTCCCAAATAATATTTTAGACATATTTATAATCCTTTTTAAAAATGTATTTGTTCATTATTATTATAAAAGATTGAAAACACTTGCCTTTAACAACATTTATAATCAGTTATTGTTTCTACTCTTTCCTGCTTATTAAGGCAATTCAACCAATTCAAGTACATAAAACAAAAGAAATATTGAAATAATTTTCTTTGATTCAGGTGTTTCTGGGTATTGCGTGTTCCCTTTACCAATTTTCTTTTGATATACAATTAGTTAGTAAGTACTATCTAGCAGCTCATTTGTGCTGGTTCATATAGGACAGACATTATTATAGATAAATGTGTACCATGAGCTTTGGAGAGAGATTTGAGTGGAGAAATATGTTGATGATCAGCTCAGCTTTCTGGTGAAGCATGGCATAATCATTCTCACTATACATGCCCTCTGATGCCATTATATCACCGGCGTCTGCCAAATGCCTGAACCTAGAAACACAGAACAGATCAATACACTTTCTCGATCACAGACGCTGCTTTTAGAGACACTAAACACAAAGAGAAGAAGGGCTTTGTCCTGCTGTTGAATGGCGAGTATAGGACAGTCCCTGACCTCTCACACTCCATGTAGAAGGAAAGGTCATTGACTAAGAAGTCTGCTATAACCGTTTTGTTGATAATGCTTCTCATCTTGGGTTTAAACTTCTCTCCGTCGCTGCTGATATCGGAGGACTGCTGGGCTTTGGAGCGAACAGCGCAAGCTGGAGAAAACAACAACAGGCTTTCTGCAGGTTTGATGAAGGTAAATTTAAGACAAGTAAAGAAAATTGAAGGAATAAATTGAATGGAACACAATACGTCAATATGGTCTCTAAATGTAAGTTTGAAAATATATCTCCAATACTTCATTAATTATCTTTAAAAAAAATAAAAAATAAAATAATAATCTCACAGTCCCACTTGATCACACTGCAAAAAAAGTTATTCTTTTGTATTTGTCTTGTTTCCTAGTCAAAATGTCTAAAGATTCTTAAATCAAGATCCATTTACTTGAGAAGCAAAATCACAAAGATAAGAAGTTTTGTTTTATGAGAAATTGATCAAACAAAAAGTTTATGGTTAAAACAAAAACAAATATCTGCCAATGAGCTCCCAAAAAATCAACTTAATTCCCCACTGACAGATATTTGTTCTTGTTTAAGCATAAACTCACTTAATTACAAGACTTCATATCTTCAGTTTGCATCTCCAATAAATGTACGCTGAGTTAAGGATGTTTAGATATTTGCATTGGAAAACACGCCAAAAATGACTGAGCAAGATATTCATGTTTTTGCAGTGCATGAAACATTTAATGCCATGAATTTAAGACTCTCTGCTCTGATTTTCTTCATTTGTAAAAACGTGAATGAATACTTTTTAAGACCAGCAGAAACCCTGAAATGGGTTTTGGTTGACCTGCTGACCTCTGCCGTGAACAGATGAACCGCAGAGGGACTTACGCTGTGAGAAGTGCTTGTAATCGTGTATCAGATAGTCTTCAAACTCAGTCCTGAAGTCACGGTCCTCTAGGGCAGACAGAAACTTCGTCACACTGCGGATGAAGCTGCTGAAAGCCGTCCACGCGTTTGTTTTCTGAAGAAGTCCACAAAAGAAATGAGCTCAACGCTTGCTGAAAATCATCTGAAAAGTGCAGGTTTTTGAATTTATTTAAATGTTATACCAGTTTGTACAGCAGCAGCGGACCTCTCAGATTCGATTCAGATGAAACGGGGGAACAAGAATAAAATGTTTCCTGATACTGTTTGAACCTGTTTGAGACCAAAAGGAACTTTTTGTGCTGTATGTGACCACTGTAAAACACTGAAAACACTTTCATATCTCTAATATCACCTAGACAGCACAAAGGTCAAATTTATTTGTACAGCGCTTCTCAAAACACAAAAAGCAGCTTTACAGATAATCATGATGTTGTGGTTATAATATCTTAATGTCTTCATGATATAAATAATCACATTTAACAGATCAGAGCTGGGCGATAATACAGCTTACATTTAGCAATGCTTCAAGCAATCAAGCACATGAGATCAATTTACAAAAGCAAATAAATGTTCTGCTTCTTTTCCAGAAGAAAAACCCAGTAATATCACATGCGTCTCCTCTGGAGTTTCAAACAAGACCACAGATTTCAGTGTGAATTCAAACCAGTGTTATTTGCATACTTATATTTATATACTTATACAGCATGCATATTTTTTATAATATTCAGTAACAGAATACTTTCAATAAGCTTTTATTTTTACATTTAATTTTTTTTTTTTTAGTTTTTGTCATTATGTAATGTGCTTTTGTCATTTTAAAATATAGCTTTATTTTTTATTTAAATTTAGTTTAGTTTTATTCATTTTAACTACTTCAATTTTTTTTATTTTTTAGTTAGTTGCAAAGGCAATATTTAAATTTTTTAAGTTTAAGTAAAAGTTTTATATACATTAAGTTTCAGTTTTTCACTAATATTTAGATTTTATTTTATATCAGCTTCATTTCAAGATTCAAGATTCAAGATTTTTATTTGTCACATACATGGTTATATAGAGAATATATGACCAGCAGTGAAATGTAAGAAAATTCAATTACCAAAAGCAATTTTTAAGAAGTTTAGTTTTATAACCGATTCAAAAATTCCTCATCAAATTATCTGAGCTGCTATCCACATTCATTTTATTGCTCTATACTTGTATTTCCTCTAATATATCTGATACAATATCTGAGACAAAGGTGATTGTTAAATAAATCATAACTGAGAATTCTACGATCCCAGAAAAAAGTGCAAAGCTGTGACAGGGCCGGTGCCCTTTCAAAAGGTACTAATATGTACACTTTAGATACTAATATGTACATTTACAAAGATGTACCTTTTAGCTTTTGTACCTTAGGGTACTGACACAGTGACAGATTTGAACCATTTTTTCTTCTGAAATAGCGACTTCTGAGCAATAACATTTCCCCATAAGTTTATATAATAATACCATGTGGCCTCCAGTGACTTGGCAACCAGATGCTGAATGGTGAAGATGACCTCTGGAGGAACCGTGTCCATCTGCGGCACACTGCTGATTATGTCAGCGCTGCACTGCAGGTACTCCACTGCAGGGGGAGACAGCGAACCATAGTGTTACTTCTTTCGTTTTTTGGAGCATGCAAAACCATTGCTAATGTTTAAAGAACAGCATCATTTTACCACCCTCATGTCATTTCAAGCCTGTGTTATTTCCTTGCTTTTCTCCATGCAATACACTTTGTCAGTACTGTCAGTTTGAATCTATGCTTACATACTGTGGGCCGAACATCTTCCCAGTAAGATGATGTGAGGGTGAGTAAGTGATGACAGGTGGTGCTATTCCTTTGACATTGAATTGAATTGAAATAGCACCACAATATCAATTAATGAAAGCAGTACCGGAATCTTGTCGCCGAAAGAATTTGTCTACAATGGCGCGGATTTTGGCCTTCTGTCGTTTGGGTTCGACGGTGCGCAGAGATTCTGCTTCCTGTATGAAGAGCAGCGCTCCATCCGCATTGTGCTCCTGCAGGAACTGTCTGAAATGACCAATGTGCTGAGATGATGTGAGGACCTCTTCAAATGACCTGGAATTCAGCAGGAAAAAAAAAACAGACAACTTGGTCTCAGTTTCAGAAATAATTTACTTTGAGATGACTAGTATGCTTTTAGAAATGTGCTTCACACAAATATAGCTTAGACACATATTTCCAAACCAGATCCTCTGCTAAGTTTAAAGGAATAGTTCACCCCAAAATGAAAATGTACACACTCTCATGCCATCCAAGATGTAGATGAGTTTGTTTCTTCATCAGATTTGGAGAAATGTAGCATTCCATCACTTGCTCAGCAATGGATCCTCTGCAGTGAATGGGTGCCGTCAGAATGAGTGTCCAAACAGCTGATAAAAACATCACAATAATCCACACCACTCCAGTCCATCAGTTAGCATGTTGAGAAGTGAAAAGCTGTGTGTTTGCAAAAATACTCCATCATTAATTAAGACTTGCTTCCGTCTAAAATATTAGTGCATATTCCATAATAGTGCTTTCTCCAGTGAAAAAGTCATCTGGTCTGAATCAGAAGAGAACTCTGCTCAGATCAAGCACTGTTAACAAGACAAAACCGTTCGAAACAAATATGTGGTTGGATTTTAATGTGAGAGACAGGAGGTGGACTTTGTCACTGGAGAAAGCATTATTATGGATTATGGTCTCATATTTAAGCCAGAAGTGATGGTTTGAAGGTAAAATCATCTTAATGATGGGACTGTTTCTTAGCGGATCCATAGTGAGTAACGCTAAATTCCCATAAATCTGTTCCCATGAAGAAACAAACTCATCTACATCTTGGATGGCCTGAGACGGTGAGTACATTTGAAGCAAATTTTCATTTTTGGGTGAACTGTTCCTTTAATGTCAGGTAATGGAAACATGGGTGCACCTGGGTTTTGTAGATGGCTTTTCAAAAATAATGCTGTCCTTTTTGAGAGTTTTCATCCGGAGATTATTAGAACACTTTGCTTTAGATTCGGGCACATCTGGAAGTCAAGCATACAGTAAAGTAGGTTTGTATACAGTCTGCTAAAACGAACACACACACAGTTTAAACATAAAAGTTGTCTCAAACGTTTTGACAATGAAAGTTTCACACATGCAGTACCTTGAGCGAGGGGTGTTGTAATATCACTCTCTGTTGTGATCGACGGCTCCTCAGATGCATCTGCCCAATACAAGCCAGAGAAAGTGGGTCATTGTGAGAGGTCTTGAAAGAGGCCAGTGTACTGTGTGTTCTCACCTGTGTTGTACTTGTGCAGCAGCGATCCTCCTCTCTGCGGGTCTTGCAGGGCAACTAAAGCCCAGCTGTCCTGAGACAGAGCGTCGGGGTCGAGACGACTGCAGCATCCTCCACACAACACTAACGCCTCCGTCTGAGTGAAGTGAGCTTCTGTTTCTGTCTCGAAATCACAGAACAGCAGCTCTTCTTCAATCTTCTCACTGCGAGAGCACTGAAGGACATGGGAAAAGGTTCCTGGAAACTGCAGTGAAAGCATCCACTGGTTCGAGGCATTAGTTTAGGTCACTCACCAGGTGAGACACTAGAGCTTTATCCTCTGCATCTAAAAATGAGTCATAAACATCTTGTAGTTCCTGTAAATAGAACATATGCCAGATCTTATCACTTAACAAATACACTAACATTCAAATGTTTGCTTTTTTGTTATGCTTGTGAAAGAAGCATAAGGCTGAATTTATTTGATCAAGAATGCAGTACAATTCTGAAATATTTTTAGAATTTAAAATAGCTGTTTTCTATGTGAATATATGTTGAAATGTAATTTATTTCTGTGATCAAAGCTGAATTTTCAGCATCATTACTCCAGTCTTCAGTGTCACATGATCTTCAGAAATCATTCTAATATGCTGATTTGCTGCTCAAGAATCATTTCTGATTATTATCAATGTTGAAAACAATTCGATAAATCTTTTTTCAGGATTCTTTGATGAATGGAAAGTTCAAAAGAACATTAGAAATCTTTTGTAACATTATAAATATATTGTATTTTTTAATCAATTTAATGTGTTCTTGCTGAATAAGAAGTTTTCATTTCTTTCAAAACAGAATCTTACAGAAATTGTGTTTCTGGACAATGCACAATTCATTTTATAATGAAAATTAATGGTGAGCAGTGGCTGTCAAGGTCCTAAAAGCATTAAGCGAAGATCAGAGAATGCATGAATTATGTAAAAAAATTAAAAAATCATTTGAATGCATTGTAAAATGCTTTGGATTAAAATCATCAGCCAAATATAAATGTAAAGTCTTATGGGAGTATCTCTATATGACAGGTGAGAGATTATTAACATTAGCCAAAATGGAAAATAATTTCAAAAGTTACAATCTGATCCATTCTGATGAATACTTATTAACTCAAACACTGTATAGAATAATGCACACTGAAGGTGAATGATACACAATAAGACCAAGGACATGTTTTAAGAAAGTACATTTTGATTTCATGATGAACTCATTTAAGTGACATTTACCTTGCATATTTCATATTTAGCCCTGTAAATCCATGGGACAGCCGCACTGCTGGGTAAAAGAGAACGCAGATGGTGGCTGGTGTTTGAATCCAGTCGTTCACAGCAGGGCATGTTCTCTTTCAGGTACTTCTCTATTATTCGCTGGGCCGCGGTCTGTCTCTGTGCGCAGACTGGATCTTCTCCTTGTGCTTTCAGAACCAGCTGGAGGAAAAAGTCCAGATCCTCCAAGAGATCCAGCATCTGCTGCTTTTCCACCAGGTCTTGGGCTCTCAGATTAGACCTAAAAGGACCTGCAGCCAGAGCCTCGGCAGACAGGGCCGGCTGCAGATAGCAGTGGACATCTGATGGTGGAGTATGAACGTTCACACGGCAGGGGATCTGACATGCCGGGGTTTGGGCGCATGTGTGATGGACAATAGCTTGGACAGAGGTTTCTGTATTACTTTGAGGAGGATGTGCTATGTTTGAACACTTTAGATCCTCCTGGCCGGCTGGAGGAAGCCACAAGCAGATGCTGTTGGACTGTGAACGGACTGTGTTCGGCTTACATGAACTCCACAGGAGCCGTTTGCTGCGTTTACTGCAGTAGGATTTAGCAGGGCTCAGCGTGGGATTCGTCTTGCACCGGACACGCTCACGTGAGGAGGGCGATGGAGCAGGAGGAGAGGAAAAAGATGTGTATTTCTCTACAATGGGCTGACATTCAGGCACACGCCACAGCCAGGATTTACAGCAGTGTAGGAACTGAGGAAGCCAATACGACTGCAGCCGGCACAGAGCTTTCTTTCTCATCTCTGCCAAAACACGCTTCTGAGCACTAAGTGGGTGTTCCTTGGCCAGAAGCTCAGTCATGTCCTCTAAAAAAAAAATACAATATGATGAAATATTCAGTAATTAGTACGGACGAAATTAAAAGACAAAAAAAAAAATCATTATACCGTTCAAAAGATTGGAGTAAGAATTATTTTAAAGAAATTAAAACTTTTTTTTCCCAGCAAAGACACATTAAGTTGATCAAGAGTGACAGTAAAGACATGTCTACTATTATAAAGATGTCTATTTCAAATGCATGCTATTATTTTGAACTTTTTGTTCATCAGAGAATCCTGATTTTTTTTTTTATCAGGATTTCCGCAAAAATATTCAGTAGCACAACTGTTTTCAACATTGATAATAATCAGAAATGTTTCTTGGGCAGCAAACAGGGTTATTATCACAAACTAAAACTAAAAATATTACAACTATTTTTGTTAATTGAAATAAAGCTGAAATAAAATAAAATATAAATACGGAAAAAAGGAATGAATTAAACTGAAATACATTTAATTTGAAGCACTAAAATCACTAACTGGAAATAAATAAAAACTAAAACTGAACTAAATCTGAAATAAAAAAAAACGTTAAACCTAAATTGTAATATTTAAAAAGATTCATATTTAAAACAAAATCTGACAAAGGCACATAAAATGTTACTAAAAATAAACTAAAATCCAAATGAAAACTACAAATATAAAATAACAGCTAATTCATAATATTAAAGTTATAATAGTATATAAATAATACTAAAATAAAAAATCTGGCACCAAATGAGCATATTAGATGGATTTCTAAAGGACCACTGAAGACTGGAGTAATGATGCTGAAAATTCAGCTTTGATCACAGAAATAAATTACATTTTACAATATAATCACATAGAAAGAAATAAGTAATAATATTTCACAATATTACCGTTTGTTTTGTATTTTTGATCAAATAAATGCAGCCTTGGTGAGCAAAACAGACTCTTCTTTCAAAAACATTAACAAATCCTTCCGACCCCAAACTTATGGTAGTGTAATCCTACAAACAATAGAACAGAAATAGTGTGGTATTTAAGGGAAGAGGAGAGAAACACATGCACTGCCTTACCTGCGTGTATATGGCAGACAGACAGGATGGCAGAGCCTTCGCTCAGGTGACAGAGTCTGATCGCTTTCTGAAGTGCTTGATGATTCAAAGTCTGAAACGCATCTTCATTTTTTTCTTCTTTCATACTCAACATCATGGACACTCTCACACAGAACAGAAGAAGCTCCTCCTCTGCTCGAAAACACATTACACATGTAGCATAAGCACTGGCAAAATTTCGTTTTCATTAATTTATTTTGGCATTTTTGCCTATCTTCAGTTGGGACAGTATGGAGGGCAGAAAGCAAAGCTATTGGCTCTACTAGTTTTCATTTTATATGTAAATCTGATGTAAAAACTTGAGTCTAACTGCAGAATTGGAGGTCTTGTAAAATTAAACTGGTTTGGATGCTGAATGAATTTAAAAGGAATTCAGTGTAAATCAGTGCAGTCTCACACCAGCAGTGGTCTTGAGAAACGAACGAAATCTCTGGATTCCCCTCACGCTGCCAAGACACTTCCTTAACAGCCACTGGTCTGCCAGAGTACATTTCAAATCCTCTGAAAAAAAAGAAAAACTAATACTATATATTAAAGGAATAATTCACCCAAAATGAAAATTTCCTGAAAACTGAATCACCGTTAGGCCATCCAAGCTTGTTTCTTCATGGGAACAGATTTGGAGAAATGTAGCATTCCATCACTTGCTCACCAATGGATCCTCTGCAGTGAATGGGTGCCGTCAGAATGAGAGTCCAAACAGCTGATAAAAACATCACAATAATCCACAAGTAATCCACACCACTTCAGTCCATCAGTTAACGTCTTGAGAAGTGAAAAGCTGCATGTTTGTAAGAAACAAATCCATCATTAAGAAGTTTTTAACTTCAAACTGTTGCTTCTGGCTAAAATATGAGTCCATAATATTGCTCTTTCCACTGAAAAAGTCATCTGGTCTGATTTAGGAGAGAAATATCACAGATCAAGAACCGTTTACAATCAAAAACAGTCCAAAACAGCTCTAAAAAAATATGTGGGTGAATTTTAATCTGAGAGACAACATGCAGGCAATAGACTTTTCCAATGGAGGAAGCGTTATTATGTATTATGAACTTGTTTTATTGGCCAGAAATGATGGTTTAAAGTTAAAACATCTTAATGATGGATTTGTTTCTTACAAACATGCAGCTTTTCACTTCTCAAGACGTTAACTGATGGACTGGAGTGATGTGGATTACATGTGGATTATTGTGATGTTTTTATCAGCTGTTTGGACTCTCATTCTGACGGCACCCATTCACTGCAGAGCATCCATTGGTGAGCAAGTGATGCAATGCTACGTTTCTCCAAATCTGATGAAGAAACAAACTCACCTACATCTTGTAGATGGCCTGAGGGTGAGGACATTTCCAGCTAATTTTAATTTTTGGGTGAACTATTCCTTTAATGTGACCCACACCAGACAACTTTCATCATACAAGCATATTACCTGTGGATTTACAGGATACAAAGTCAAGGATCTCTGTGCAGAGAATGAAATTGTGATAGAGCTCGGTTTGTTTGAAGTAAACCATCCGATGTGTGTCTAACCATTTCAGAAATGCTCCAGTGTTCACCTGACAGTAAATATGTTTACAGATATTAGATGTTTTGGCCAACAGCTATGGTGGTCTGGTTAATATTCTCATAAATAACATCCTAACGTTACCTGAGCAAAGGGCACATTTGGCCACATTAACCACTTGTTTTCTTTGAGCATGTAGAGAGGGGTTTGCCCAAACACCTAAAAACAGGACAAACATGTATGATCATTTCAGGATTTCAACAGCACATTAAAGATATGGAAATGAGGAGCATCATCTTACTGGAAGACTTAGAAATGTATTGAAGAAATCCACAAAAACTTCATCTTTCAGGAGAATCTTGAGCTCCATGTTGTTGTTTTTCTCTGCAAATATGTGTTGATGAACTTCAAGATTATTTTAATCGACAACTTTGGTACCCTTGCAATGTATTCGAGGTGTGCTAGTTGGGTTTAATAAATGTTACAGCTGTTGGTTGTGTTTCTGGTTTGTTCATAACTTACCCTGTTGATCAGCATGCTTTCCTCTGGTTTGCTGTGGTCTCATTTCTAACTTGTTAAAAATTATGGTTAAGCAATAGTTTTTTTGTTGCCTTGGCAACGCTTTTATTTACTCTTCTTCTGCTTAGAACCGTTGTACTGTTAGTTTTATTTTATATGCTGCCAAATTAAATAAATACAAATCTAAATACAACGTTTATCTGCCAGACTTAGGCTCTCACCACTGTGGTCGAGATATGTTTTAGAATATAGTGTTGTTATATAATTAATATTTAATTTATTTCATAACCAGCTTAGCAGCAGGATTAATTATTATGTGCGACTATGCATTGTTATTATTATGTAGAAGCGCACACACGTGTGTGTCGTCACATCCGGTCGCGGCCTCCGCATCGGTCTTCCGCTTCCTTGAAGGAGTCTGTCAGCGAGCTGCGGGACCAGAGACGAAACACACATCATTTCAGCTACCGGAGACCGAATTAAACTATATTTCTGCACTCTGAACTCGAAGTAAACATCTTTAGCTTCTTCCCGCCGTGAATGGATCATGGAGTGTGTAAGTAGTGCGAGTTTAAACTGAGACAGAAGTTGGTTGACGTCGAGAGACTGTTAGACTAACGGCGGGTTTTGTTTATTATTGTGTTTATGTGTTATAATATGCAAGATAGCTAATATCGGCTATTATGTTAAGATAGAGCGCTAAGCGTTATTAGTAGGGTGACTCTTGTGTCGTGTAGTATTTTCCATTCATATGAAGCCAGTTAACGTACACTTCGTTAACTTACGTTAGTGCTGTGCTGCTAGTTAACTGCTGTTACACTAGTAAGTTACTGAGTTTACTACACTAGTCTACTGCAGTTACTATAATCCTGCACAAATTCACTGCAGTTACACTAGAACTCTAGTATGAATTTACTTAAATTTGCTGTTGTTACTTAAGTACAGTCAGTTCTGTTGCTTTTACACTAGTAGTGCTTAGGGATATGCCGGTATCAAATTTTGCGATTAATTGCTAATGCTGTTATCACGGTATACGGTATTATCACGATATTGAAATTTCGAAATGAAATGTCATGATGCAGTATAACAGGTTTAATAACTTTTTTCTTATAACAAAAATAACTGAACATTTAAATGCAATAAAGCAATACAGAAAAATGTATAAAGTTAAAAGTTTTACACAGATTAAAGTGCAAAAGAACTATACAGACCAATAGGTATCACTTTACAATAAGACCTCATTAGTTAACCTTAGTTAATGCATTAACATTCACAATGAGCAATAGCTACATTTGCTACAGAACTTATTAATTATTAGTTATTAAGTCTTAGTACATGTTAGCTCATTAAATAACACAGTTGCAACTTTCGATTTTAACAACGTGTTATTAAATATTGGAATACCTAAGATTAATGAATGTTCAGAAGAATTTTTCATTGGCAGTTTATGTTAACTAATGAATTAACTAATGTTAACTAATGAAGCCCTAATGTAAAGTGTGACCGAACAATAAAGAATCAAAACACTTTCAAACAATATCTAGGGCATGTTGTAGTCCAGATTAAAATGTAAAAAAAGTCGTGCATATTCATCACCGTGATATATCGCATTACCGAATACCGGCACAAGTCTAGTAGTGCTTTAGTGTGCTGTTGTTAGTACAGTATTTATCTTATTATCAGTGTTTATCTTAACAATGTTCGAGCTAGTAAGCTGTCAAGTTTCTCCCCTCACCTCACTGATATCTGTCAGCTTTCTCAGTTATTGGTTAATTAATAGGTAAAGCAAAACTAGTCGGGAACAGACAGCACAAGCTTTGAGGTTAAACTCTAATTGTCTGGAACTATATTGGAGTTAAAAAAAAGAGTTAATTAATGTATAACAACTTCAGTACTTTAAAGCGAGCAGAACTGTCCTGCTGTTAAATCCTCTGGCTAATATGTATTCACTAGATACATTTGAGCCTTTGGTTAGTTGAGTGTAACAACTCGAATTCAACTTATTGTTAACCCTCTCCTAACTCTACTGTATTTTATTTGATATACAAATTTCTAAGGCCCCTAAATGATCAACATGATCAAAACGTTGCTGAAAGTCCTGTTGGACACAATTTACTACATGCTTTCTGTTGTCTGATTGATAGTTTAAGTAAAAAGTCTTTTAGTATCATTTTACAAAGTCCACCTTCAGGTTGTGCATGTGTCTTTTTGTTGTGAAATCTTTACTGATATTTAGCCTATTTAATAATAAATGCAAAAATAACTGATATTGTTAGTAATATTTCAAAATGAACACTTACTGGACTGAAGCAACTTAGCTGTAATTGAGCAATAAGTACATGCATAACTTTTTATGCAAAATCAGTGAGTATCAAATATGATCATCAGGCTTTTGAGTCATTTTGTTATATTTTGTCTAAAGGTTCAATAAGCATCCCTTTAAAACTGTGTTTTTTCTAACTATTATTTCATGTGTCAGGATTTACAGGGTTAATCATCAAGAACTTTTATCAGAAAAATTATCACATTTGTAAAGGAAAAATGAAAGTGAGCTTTGAATGTTCACACATCTGTTTTTCAGGTTCCTGCTGTTCTAGATGAGTTGGATGGTAAAAAGGAGACGCACATAGAGGGTAAGAATGTGAATAAATAAAGATGATACTGTAGTCCTGCGATGACCTGCAGCTCATGTGCGAGATATGAAAGCAGAGCCGAGCAGGGCTTTGACTTCAGTGTTTGGAGTGAAATCTGAGACTAAAGTGACAACAGAAATATGATCCAGTGACATTTTGTTCTCTGACACTTTTTCTCTCATATTTCAGTGGTTGTTATTAAATGCTTGTTTATGATTGAATGATTTAGACCAGGGCTGTCCAAACTCGGTCCTGGAGGGCCGGTGTCCTGCAGAGTTTAGCTCCAACTTACCTCAACACACCTGACTGGAAGTTTCTATGCCTAATAAAGAGCTTGATTAGCTGGTTCAGGTGTGTTTAATTAGGGTTGGAGCTAAACTCTGCAGGACACCGGCCCTCCAGGACCGAGTTTGGACAGCCCTGATTTAGACTATGCTTTTTCAAGCATTAAAGTAGCAGATTATTCCTTTTTGTTTTTCCCTTTATTTCAAACCAGATCCTGAGTATAATGTGTACACCCGCTTCATGAAATCCCACCGCTGCTATGACCTGGTGCCCACCAGCTCAAAGTTGGTGGTGTTTGACACTTCTCTACAGGTTGGTGATCAGAAGAAATCAAATGAAGAGTTCATTTGCAAAAACAGATAACTCCATTTTTATTTATTTTCAGAAATCAGCTACCAGTAGCTGCTCGCATTAAATTCAAGGCATTAATGTTTGCCTACAAAACCAGCACTGGCTCTGCACCCATTTACCTAAATTAATTACTTCAGAGTTATGTGCCCTCTAGAAGCTTGCGTTCTGCAAGTGAACGGCATATTATTGTGCCATCTCAAAGAGGCACAAAATCAATAAATAAATCATGTTTTTTATTTTTTTTTATTGTGCATTCAGCTAGCGTCTTTTCAAAGTGACTGGCAGCCTGGTCACCTGACCTGAATACACTGCGCTGATTCGCTAAAATGGACTTATCGGCTTCTGTTCACAAACAACAAGGGTGCTTGTCGGCTTCTGCTGTAAAATGTGAACTCGCGAAGCCTTGAAAGTGGACAATACCGGCTTTCTTGACAAAACGTGTTTAGGGTTCAGATCGCGCTGTGTGTAGAGAATAATGTACGGCACTTATAGTTTTTGCAAATGAACTCTTCAAATGTTGCTAAATGTGCAACCTTGTTTACAACCTATTAATTTCCGTAATATCACACATTTCTGTGTGAAACAAAACAAAAAACAAACAAACATGATTTTACTCATTAAAAGAATAG
This sequence comes from Sinocyclocheilus anshuiensis, assembly GCF_001515605.1. NCBI lineage: Eukaryota > Metazoa > Chordata > Actinopteri > Cypriniformes > Cyprinidae > Sinocyclocheilus > Sinocyclocheilus anshuiensis. The sequence goes on from NW_015539929.1 coordinate 1,257,304, forward strand.
TTTTCACCCAAAAATGAAGGTTTGCTGAAAAGGTGCTTAAACTCAGGCCATCCAAGATGTAGATGAGTCTGTTTCTTCATCAGAACAAATTTGGAGAAATGTAGCATTGCACCACTTGCTCACCAATGGATCCTCTGCAGTGAATGGGTGCCGTCAGAATGAGAGTCCAAACAGCTGATAAAAACATCACATTAACCAGAAGTAATCCACACCACTCCAGTCCATCAGCTAACATCTTGTGAAGTGAAAAGCTGTGTGTGTCTGTAAGATAGAAATCCATCAAGATATCACCAGCTGTTTGGACTCTCATTCTGACGGCACCCATTCACTGCAGAATGGATCCATTGGTGAGCAAGTGATGGAATGCTACATTTCTCCAAATCTGATGAAGAAGCAAACTCATCTAAATCTTGGATGGCCTGAGGGTGAGCACATTTTCATGTTTGGATGAACTATTCCTTTAATTAATTAGGTCATGTAAAGTGTCCGTTCCACACCAGAATACAGCAAGACTGAATGTGCATTTGCTAAAACTATGCCTAAAAAGCATTTTGTAACATTATTTATATAACAAGTGATGTTAGCAGGAAAGGTACATTGTTTAAGAGATAACACATTATTACTTTCTGATAAAATGGAATTAACATGCATACACACAAAATATTTGGAATGATATGAATAATTGATATTAGAATCAGGCACATGGGGTCAGTATTAATTTCATGTTGACTCTAGGGGTTGGATAAATTTGCTCTGTACTTCGTGTCAACATTCATGACATGTAAGCTGTCCGAGTGCCTGCTGGTTAATTTGTGATTGTATGGTTACCAGGTGAAGAAGGCGTTCTTTGCTCTAGTGTCTAATGGAGTGAGAGCAGCGCCTCTCTGGGACAGCAAGAAACAATGCTTTGTTGGTAAGCAAGTTTTTTTTTTTTTTTTTTGGAAGTGTAAATATAATGTGATCGTTTGATAAGATTAAACTGCATTAACAATAAATTCATATTACATAAAGAAAATCATTAAGGGTAGATTGGATCCATTGTAATTTGAATGGATCATTGGATCAAGTTAGACTGTGTAGTTATTATTTTTCCCTATCCATGTGGCTTTGATTGCATCAGCAACAAAAAGAAAAAAAAAATTCAGATGTGGAGCAAGTTATTACTTTTTTTTTTGTGTGTGTGAAAGATTATGTACACAACCATTTTTGGGATTTGGGATCAGTTAGATTTTTTTCCACATCAGATTAGTCAGTGACAGTAAAGGCATTTAGAAGAGGCTTGATTCAAAAACATTGAAAAATCTTACTGAACTCAAACTCTGAAATGGTGTAACAATAATAATAATAATAATAATATAAAAATGTAATTATAATTAAATAACTAATTTACAATCATTTATTGTTATTGGAACAAATGTCTTGAAAGTAATTCTAATTTAACTTATGTCTTGTTTTCTTTATTTGCTTTCTATTGTAGGTATGCTGACCATCACAGATTTCATCAACATACTTCATCGCTATTACAAGTCTCCTCTGGTAAAATTAGTTAAGACTGTTATTCTCCCATTGATGTCTTTTTGAGGAACCTTTAAAAATGTTATGTTTTTTTTTTTTTTAGGTCCAGATATATGAATTAGAAGAGCACAAAATAGAAACATGGCGAGGTGGGAATAATTTTATGTGTATTCATGAGGTTTACACTCTGATATGTGAGCCTGTGACTGATCTATCTTTTTCTTATAGAGGTCTACTTACAAGACTCCTTCAAACCTCTCGTCAGCATATCGCCCAATGCCAGGTAAGAGTTTGTAAGCGTGCATATTGAATGGGTTTTGTTAGAGAGTTGTGATTATGTCTGATGTTTTTCTCTCTCTGTCTCTCAGCCTATATGATGCTGTCTCATCTCTACTGAAGCATAAGATCCACAGATTACCCGTCATTGATCCTCTAACAGGAAACACACTCTACATCCTGACACACAAGAGGATCCTCAAATTCCTGAAGCTCTTTGTAAGTTTCCTGCCCTGTGACCGCTCACTGAATGTTTCCTGTGACACATGACCTTAAGTATAGACATTCATTTATTTGGCAGTGGTCTGTCACGGAGCGCTTGCTGTAACTCTGTCACAACTTTTTAAGCAACTAGTGCCAAATTTCCCCTTTACTCATTTATTGGCACAACTTGGAATTTTGTTTTCTTTCTAGAATGCATAATCTTCATGTTTATGTAAATGATCTCCCACAGATATCTGAGATGCCCAAGCCTGGGTTTCTGTCTCAAACGCTGGAGGAGTTGAACATCGGAACGTTTCACAACATCGCAGTGGTTCACTCGGATACGCCGCTCTACGCCGCGCTCGGCATCTTCGTGGATCAGAGAGTGTCTGCCCTTCCTGTGGTGGATGAAAATGGTGAGAGGAAACTAATATATTACCTCTTATATATTGTAAATTACAAATCTGTGGTTTTATTTTCTTCCTCCTCACTTTTCGTGGTTTTTCTCTTCGTTTATGCCGACAGGACATGTGGTCGACATCTACTCCAAGTTTGATGTTATTGTAAGTTTTGTGTGTTTGTCTGTTGTTTCTAACTAGAGCGCTGGACATTGAGCTGTGCTGGTGGTGTTAGATTATTGAATGTGTGCGTGATGGTATTTCTGTTTCGATTGGACTCAGCGTGTCTAAAGCCTCTGGTGTTTGTCGTATTGATCAGCTTGAGGGAATGCAGCCACTGCAGTGCATGATCTCATACTCGTGATGCTGTGTGTGTGTGTGTGTTTTTAACAGTATGTCCTTAGTTTAATATCTTACAGGAATAGTTCACCCAAAAATGAAAATTTGCTCATTCAAGATCTATCCAACATGTAGATGAGTTTGTTTCTTCATCAGATTTGGAGAAATGTAGCATTCCATCACTCACTCAGCAATGGATGCTCTGCAGTGAATGGGTGCCGTCAGAATGACAGTCCAAACAGTTGATAAAAAACATCTCAAGGAACAAATCAAAAATATGAGTCCATAATAACGCTTCCTCCCGTTAAAAAGCCCATCTCCTGTTGTCTCTCACATCAAAATCCACACACATATTTGTTTAGAGCTGTTTTGGACTGTTTTGACGCGTAAACGGATCTGTGCAGATTTCTCTCCCGATTCAGACCAATACCATTTTTTCACAAGCGAAAGCAGTATATTATAGATAGATTTTTAAATTTTAGGGTGAACTATTCCTAAAGTCTCTGTGTTTGTGTCTCAATCTGGTTTTCTTCTCATCACGCAGAATCTGGCCGCTGAGAAGACATACAATAACCTGGACATCACTGTGACTAAAGCCCTCCAGCATCGCTCGCAGTATTTTGAGGGTGTGCTCACCTGCCGAGCCAATGAGACGCTAGAGGCCATTATCAACCGACTGGTGGAGGCCGAGGTGAGGAACACATTCTGTTCAAATGTTTGGGGTCTGTAGGATAAAAAAAAAAAGTAGTCTCTTCTGCTCACCAAGGTTGTATTTATTTGATCAAAAATACAGTATAAACAGTAATATTGTGTATTATTATTACAATTTAAAATAGCTGTTTTCTATGTGAATATATTGTAAAAATGTAATTTATTTCTGAGATGAAAGCTGTATTTTCAGCATCATTACTCCAGTCTTCAGTGTCACATGATCTTCAGAAATCATTCTAATATGCTGATTTGCTGCTCAAGAAACATTTCTGATTATTATCACTGTTGAAAACAGTCACTTTTGATCAATTTAATGTCCTTGGTAAATAAAAGTTTGAATAAAAAAATGTTAAAAAACTTGTGTGTGTGTTTTCAGATGGTTTTGATTTGACTGATGAATAAAACATAAAACTTTCAGTTGTGCATGTATATTTGGATGGACAGATGAAGATGTAGCTCACTGTCTGATCATGTAATCATACAGACTGATGTGTGTGTGTGTGTGTTAGGTTCACAGGTTAGTGATCGTGGATGAGCAGGAGGTTGTGAAAGGCATCGTGTCTCTGTCTGATATCTTACAGGCGCTGGTGCTCACCAGTGGAGACGATGGTAAGACTGCATTATGATATTGTCAAGCATTAATGCTCATATTCTGTAGTTTCAATGGAACACGAAAGAATCTTTATATATAACCTTTTCCAAATGACAGTTTAATGGCTGTCAAACTCCGAAAAACACCAAAATGCACTTTTTTTTATAGTTGACTGTATGACTTCAGTTGTTAAGAATCAAATCTAAATTTTAGCCGTTCATTTTAAATCCTACAGGTAATGCTAGTTGGACTGATTCATTTTTGGTCGATTGTTTTGATCTGTTGACAGCCTTTCCTTTGTTTTCCTCTTCAGGAAGTGCTTGATGGAAGTAGAGACAAGTGAAGCAGAACGTCTCTGTATTTCCTCTTCTCTCAATAAGCCACAAGGTGTTCCAGATAAAGGATTGATAGAGATGACACACAACCATCCCAAACACAGGAGATACTGAAGCACAACCGATTACAGAGTGAAGAAAGAGACATGCTGAGAAAAGACATTGCTCTTCTAAGAACAAACTCTTTTAATCATAGAGCCTCCGTACTGCTTCAGGGAGTCTATCGTTTTAATTGGACAGAATTCAAATGATTTTAATGTCACTCGGCACAGTTCTTGCTGACGTGTCAGCCGTCGTTCAAGTTATTTCCCTCACAGAAGGACAGCAGATGAGCGCTGGAAATGCAGATGAGATGTTTGTGCAGGTGTTTAAGTTTCAGTGGAGAACAAACCGAGTATGGACTGAAAGATTCCGTTATTGATCTGGTAGCACAGCGTTTTTCTATCATGTGGGCATTTGAAATTGAAGAGTTTAATCTGAATCGGTCTGTTTCCACACTACACACTGATGCAGTATTCAGAGGAAGTTTGATTGCTTTATTCGGATCCAGTTTCTCTGAACATCAAACCAGAGCCATTTCAACTTCCTTTATAATGTGAACATGGAGCGCTTTGCTAAAATGTTTTTAAATTAACCATTGAATATTTATAGCATTGGAAAAACAATTACAGCTCCAGAATATTATCATAGATACATTTTGTTTATCTTTGATTTTCCCTGTTGTTCTACGGCTGATGCAGACGTGTGTTTTACTTCTAGGTTGCTCTTAACATGTTGCTACTGATTTTTTTTCAGCTGCATGATCTCAGTGGCTTTTATCAATGCATTGACGTGAAGAGAAAGCAGAGTGTTTTTATAGATAACACATTAGAAGCTCTCATGAGAAACCGCCACTGATCTCCTCTGTCAGCTGTGCATTATGGGTAAATTGTGATGTCATTTCAGTTAGATATGCTTCCACAATTAGCTGTTGATGTAATTTGACTAAATATTTACCACAGCGAAGATGAAAATGCTTGTTTTTCATTTTTGTAACCCATCATGAGAAACATCACATCGACTTGCACTTCTCGTTTTTATTGTAGCTAGTTTTGCTATGAGAAGAGATCATTCCATCATTTTATTGAAATATATTTTGCTCTCTGTAATAATTTTTATGCCACACATCTGTAAATACACCTGAACTGTTTTCTAATTCTCTCATGTCAAAGATGTTTTATTCAAGGCACAAGCAAATAAAATCGGTTTAGTTTATCAGTTGAGTTGCATTTCTTACTTTGGATAAACCGAGCACTTATGTGGATTCTTTAATGAATAGAAATGTCAAAAGAACAGCATTTAATTGAAATAGAAATATTTTATTACACTACAAATGTTTTACTGCCACTGGTTTCATGCATCCTTGCTGAATAAAAGTATGAATTTACTTTTGCTTTGACTTATTTTTCATAAAAACCTTTGCCGAACATTGTGAAGATCACAAATGACACTTGTCTTCTAATATTCTTGGGCATCTAAAAAATATATTTTTTTTCTTTTTTGATAATCATACATCCATGTCAAAGAAAGTCATAAATTAGTCTGTCATTGCTGTTACTAATAGTGCCAATTAATTTCCAGTGTGCATAAAATTAGTAATAGTATGTTTCGTCCAGCGAAATTACTCAAAAGCCTCATTTACAGCAACATTTCACTTTTAAAGCATCTGTAAAGCTTCTGAAATCTCTTAAGATTTAAAGTCTTTAAAAAGCAAACAATTGTGATTTTTATATTTCGAAACTTGAATTTTATGAGAACTTGAAAAAGTTACAAGAGCACATTTTCACTTCTACTTGAACATTATCAGGTTGAAGTATTTATCTAAAGTCTGTGATTTGACTGCATTATCTTTATTTGGCTCTAAAACATGTCAAACAAAAATATAAAAAGTCACTTTATTAGATGAAAGCTGCATTTCTATTTCTAATTTCCCTTTGCGATCGAGCTGAACTAGTTTTGCATTATAGCTAGCCGATGAACTCTTGATGCTCCCTCAGGCTTTATTCCAGTTCAACCAGTTTTGAATAAACGTCTTGTGTAAATGTCATGTTTTCTATAGTTTGAACAAGTTATTGAATTACACTCACCATATTTACATTGTTAAAAGTTCTGAAGCAGGAATGAACACATGACAAATGTAGGAAAACCTGTATTTATTACCATTTAATAATTACCCATGTACATGATTGGAAACTGAAATTCCTGAAAAGTCTCTCCATGTAGATTTGGGAAATACACTCGGATTATACAGGTCGGCTGTGAGGTCAGATGATTGAGGAAACTTCCTTATGCTAAACCGGGACTAAGACGTAAAATCCCACTGTCGCCCTCGTTTAGCTGTTATAATTAGCCGGGCGACAAACATCTCCACTACAGTCAGCAGACGTTTATGAAGCCCAAATCCTGCCAGCAGCGACATGCTTTCTGGAAACTATAAATACATGTACAAACCGAACTCGACAGTAGAAACAAATACAGATCAAACCCGAACACTTATTCCCAGTTCAAGATGATTTTCTCAATCAGCAGCCGATGTGCCAGTGTCGTCTTATATTTCTCAGTAGTGTTGTGACTCAATCCAGTGTTACGAATACATTTCACATGGTAGCTTGTCATTTTGGATCTACATAAACATAACATGAAAATATAATCTAAAGAAAGCATTAACATGTTCTTCCAACTATATGCAATCATTTTTGGCTTTTTCTGGACACATTTTAATAGTGTAAGGTGACTGAATTGTTGCAAATGGACGAAGGAGAATAACAGTACTTGTTCAGATTGTCAAAACACAAACTCGAGACACCAGGTCCAGTGAAACTGGGAGATAAAATCTAATTCAATGAAAGACCACCGACCAAAAACCCTGTGCAGCTGCTTCAAGACCTACTGTTAAAAGCGCTATACGAATAAAACCTGAATTAAAAACGAGTCACATTAAAAAACAAACCACAAAACAGAACCACACAATTGTCTACTGAATCAAATCGGATTAATAAAAAAGGTCATACATTATAGAAACTATATTTACATCTTGCATATTAAGCGGACAGAGGAACAGAAGGGCAGTAGTATTTATCCATGGAGTACGAGAGAGAGAGACATAATGTCTGTCAGGAGTCATAAATACAGTGTAGTAGGAGTAAAGCAGTGTGCCTCGACGCCAAACTTTTCAAGTTACATTTTCAAGTCGTTCTCCTCATTACAGACCCAGTGCATGAAGAAGAATCAGATCTATTTCCTAGGATCACGTCGTAATGTCACTTGCGGCAGGAGCCGCAAAAAAATTAAAATCCTGTCATTTTTCGCCCTAATGATGCTCCAAACCTGCATGACTTTTTCTTGCATTGGACAAGTTCATACAAACCTTTGTCTTGCAATTAAATTGCATGAATAAAGTATCACAGATGTAGTTCATATGAATTCAGAGAACTTTGAATATAGCATAAAATCATATTTTTGATTTGAGCAGCTTGCACATTCTGCTCAATATGTCCTTTTGCGTTTTACAGTAAAAATTCCATCATACGGGTTTGGAGCGATATGAGGACGATAAACGATGAACGTTCTTATGTTTGCATGAAATATTCCTTAAAAAACAAAACAGTCCCAATGCTCCTCAGTTAATAAAATGTGTGTCATTATAGTGTCATTTAATGCTACAGTGACAGGTTTAGCTATGAAAAACAAAGTTTAACAAAAACCTGTACTTTAGCCACCGCTTCCGCTGACCCGTACAGCTTCACATCTCTCATGTTCCTACACGATCAAACCTTTAGCTTAGTCGAAGGACTTGGAAATTAAAAAAGGGTAAGCTATTTACATTTCCATACTTTTAAAAAATATACTATATACAGTAGCTTTGTTTGCCCACGGAGGAGAGGAGGAAATCTAATGGCGATAAAAAAATAAGGACATATGAAGGATCTACGAGCTAAAATAAATAGATATCTCCGTACCGTTCAGTAGTAAGAATAGACGCGTGTGCCAGTGTGTGATTCCTAAACCAAGATGGCTATAATCCACTTCACGCTCACAAAACCCCTGGGATAAAGTGCAAATAAGGTTGCTTTGCTAACAGCTTTGACGTGGTAATGAAAGGAATCAGCTGATCATGTCGGTCGCTAGCAGTGCCATCTTGCACCAATTCACCGCGCTTACCAGCTCAACCTGGACTTTGTGTATTCTACATAGTTAGTTAACCGAGGTAGTCTGCTAGACTGACCTAAGTGGATGCAACAAGCCGGTTAAAACTGCTTAAATATGAGCGGCTCTGGTTGGAAAAATTATCTTTGGGGCGAAACTGATTTGATCAGAATCCATCGAGTCACATGTCCATTTTGATTGGCGAGCTGGGCGATAGTGGTAGTAGATGTAGCGAGGAGGAGGAGAGCACAGAGGGCTGTTGGGTACCGTAGGTTCAGTAATTTTGGCGGTGGGGTGAGGTAGGCCCCATCCCGACTCAGTGGACGGAAATACTTTTGAACTGGCAGGATAGTTTCGAGTGGTCGCATGTCTGTACACGTTCTCTTTGCTAGGAGTGTTTCTGGCAGAAGGTAGTGTTTCGCTCAGATTTTCATGTCTTCGTCCACGCTGAGCTGAGACAGGGTTTTCTTGATGCGGAGAGCCGTCAGTCGCGCAGCGCCGTTAGCGTACCAGCACTCCCGCATGATCTTCCCCATCACACGCAACGCCTGCGGGAACAAGAGCCAATTTACCACGCGAGTTCATATCAGAGCAAACAGGCTTTTTGTTTTCACACTCTTGTGTAATAATGCAGCACTTCTGACATACAGGGTGTCACATTCCTTTGACACAAACAAAATAAAATATCTATTGTAAAATAACAAAACAGCAATAATTTTCTGTCAATCAAGTTTGATCAGACTTTCTAAATCAACAAATGTTGTCAAACTCATTCAACCCTGTCCATCCAACATGTTACTAAGTTATTTAGGGGAAAAAAAATCTTTATTTGATATGAAAGCATAATATATGTTAATAAATAATATAAGTTATTAATAATAATGGTGTGTGTGTGTGTGTGTGTGTGTGTGTGTATTTAAAAATTATATACTTATTATTAATAACACATACAAATTAAAATAATATATAAAGTTAATAAACTATGTACTTACAATATATAAATATGTAAAATAAAAAAATTTATATTATTTAAAAAATACATATATACTTATTTGTATTGTTTATTGCTAGTAAAAATAGAAAATGCAAAAATAAAAGTGCTCGTATAACATTTGAATTAAGAATATTGTTTATGAAGTGGACAAACAACACTTTCTGACGTTTTAAGCACTTCTTTAACTGAAGTTTTGTTGAAACGGCAAAAATGAGAAAAGGTTTGGAAATCTCATCTTTCAGAACTCAACACCACCTTCCCAATCTGAAAAGACCATGTATAAATAAAATAGCAAAAACAGGCAATTCAGAAATCACCATATTTGCAAAGATATAGAAAGGCTATTTTAAGTGGGTTCAGGAAAAAAAAGAAAATGAAGAGAAGTCCAGTATAGTAGCTGTAGAGGATCTCTCTCTCTCACCTCATAGCTCTGCCACCAGTTGGGGATGTTGGGTCGTAACCTCTGATCACACACCACTTTCCTCATCTCCTCTATGGATGGGTCAGAGGGCACCAGGTCATAGTAGGGCAGCTGGTACTCTTCATGAATACCTGAATGCAAACAAAACATAAATAAGAACAAAAATTATTCTCAGTTGAACTTTTAACTTAAAGACCTTCAAGTGCTTTTCTGTTCAATATTCCTTTTGAAACATGGTTTCAATTTATTTCAGCACCTCCAGCATTGCAGCGGCGAGCGATTTCCCAGTACACGAGTCCCAGAGCGTAGATGTCAGCGCATTTAAATGAGTCGAAGTGACGCATGTTAATAGTCTCTTCCAGAACCTCAGGTGCCATGTACCTGAAACACACACACACACAAACAGGATCACTGAAAGAACATATATTTGAAAACACAAACCACTGACCGTATGACAAGACGTTTTAGATCAGATTATTGTAACATCTATGTTTGTATGTGTGTTTTTCTTGGCTGTTAGGTCTGTCAGTAATGTACTCTGTACCTCTTAGTGCCGACACGCTGGTTGGGGGCGATATCGATGGTGTCGGAGACAGACTCGTGACGAACCGCCAGGCCGAGATCAGCGATTGCACACGTGCAGTTTTTCTTCACCAGGATGTTCTTGGACTTCAGGTCACGGTGAGCGATGCCAGGCTTACCTGATGACAAAGACTGAACCATTACAGATACACACACATCTGGTAAAAACTCTCTGACCACAGAAGAAAAGTGTTCCACATCCTCACGCGCTCCCACATACACAACATTTTTAGGCACCACGACTGTTTCAAACAGTGGGCTGCACAAGAACACAGCCTAAGTCACCACTGCATGTATCCTCCAAGGATATGACCAGCCCAGAATGCATTCAAGATGGCAGATGGAGTCAAGGGAAATATCAGTTTTAAAAATATCTGATTCTGTACTGAAAAGTTTTGATAAAAATAGTTTACCGACCCAATATGTGTGTGATCTCTGTTTGTGTTTATTAGTTGTCAGACTCTCCTAGAATCGACTGCGAGTGTAAAGTAAACTTTTCATGCAATTCACTTTAGCGAACACTGATAAATACCAATAATCAGCTTACTGAATTTTTTTTTTTTTTATAAGGTTAGTACGTTACTGTCGGCAAAATGTAATAATTTGTGCATCTGACGATGAGTATTCAATTTTACAAAAAAAAAAATGCTTAAGGCTTGAATATCTCCCAACCACTAGAATACAGAAATAACTTTTAATGTAGCTTCTGATTATGCTGCAAAAAACTGAAACTTAATTTTGTTCCATTTTTCAAGACTTCATTTTGTATTTGCATCTCGAGTAAATGTATCCTTATTTTAAGATGTTTAGATATTTGTATTAGGGGGAAAAGAAACATGAGGAAGAAATGTATTTTTTGAAAAGCATGCAACATTTAATGCCATGACTTTATGAATTTAACACTTTCGGCTTTGACTGAAGACCTTTTTAAGGCCTTGAATTGTGGAATGGTAAATTAAGACTTTTAAGATCTTTTTAAAAAAGACCCACAGAAACTTTGGACAAAGGAAGAATAGTTAATGTGACCACATGCATTGTTGGCTTATTAAGCATAATCAGGCTCCTTTAATCTTTTTATCAAATCACAATGCTTTTCATGTCTGATGTTTCTTTGTTCATTAGTAATTTAACAGCATGCCATCCTCCACGGCTATTTTCATGACAAACAACAAGTTAAAACAACAATAAAAGCCTGCGCCATCTGATGTGTTAGAAGTTAGCTCCCTATGTAGACAGCAAACTGGCTTACTAGGTATTGGAACGGACATAATTTAATCAAATAACCCCGACAAACTCACCCTGAGTGCCCAGTATCTCCATGTGCAGATGCGCCAGGCCGCTGGCAGCCGACAGCGCTAGTTTAATCATGCCCTCGATGGTGACTGAATATCGGTTCAGATAGTCAAACAGGGATCCATTCTCATGATAGTCTGACACCAACCACAACTGAGTCCATGTGCCATTATCTGTGACAGAGAGAATTAAACATGATTAAACCTAGATGACAACACTATGCATACTATAAAACACACAGCATATTCATTTGTTTACCTTTGTTGTCGGCAGCAATGAAGCCCAGGATGTTCTCGTGGCGGAGCATGATGGTCTGGTAGATTTCAGCTTCACGAAACCAGGAGCGCTCCTCACGAGAGGAGAAGATCTTCACGGCGACGTCTCCTCCTCTCCACTTCCCCCTCCACACCTCCCCAAAGCGGCCTTTACCGATGATCTCCTGCAGCACTATGGTACGAGCCACTGTCCTCTGGACGAACAGCGGCAGACCTGCAGAATCAATGAGAGAATAAGGCTTAAAGCTGAAATAAAAAATAAATGAAACCTAAATAGTGATATAAAAAAAAATAAAAATAATAATGACAAAGGACAAAAGCACATAACAAAACTACTAACATTTCAAAATATTTAAATATAAACTAGAAAAGTATATAAACAATGATAAAATAACACTGTGCATAAGTCAAACGAACTACTGTTATGAAACTTGGAGAACGGCAGCATTTTAATGGCATTTTGTTAGATATGTACATAGTGGAAAAACATATAAAATAGGACATATATAAAGGATATATTATGGAGTTTTTTTCCCTCCAGAACTCCATATTAACTCCACATTAATCAAAAAAAGACAACAAAAATTAAACTAGAATAAGCTATTAAAATGAAAATGATAATGAACAAAATCACAACGTGGTTTATGCATGTTACATCAGGGATATTATTGTTTTGTTAACTGAAATAAAGCTGACATATAATACAATATAAACAATAGATGAAAAACTAGAAAACCAAAATGAAATATTGCAACTAACTGAAATGTGCTTAGGTTGAAGCACTAAAATTACTAACTGAAACTTGACTAAAACTGAAATAAAAATATATTAAACCTAAATAGTATTGATTAAAAAAAAAAAAACACAAAAAAGAACATAAAAAAACCTGAACTAAAATTAAAACCGAAAATATAAAAATAAAAGCCCATTCTAAATATTAATAAAAACTATAATGGTATATTAATTCATCTATCAGATAAAAAAGAAATAAATAGGAAACTATAGTAAAGTAGAAGTAGTAATGTTGACTTGGCAACTATTATATTGAAAAAAATAAAACTGTAATAATAAAAAAAAAACTAAATAGCAATATTAAAAAAAAAACTAACAAAAATGACAAAAGCACACAAAAAAGTAAATTACAAAGAATACAATAAATAAATAAATAAAAGCCAATTCAAAATATTAAAAACTACAATAATATATAAATAATACTAAAATAACACTGTTGCATACATGCATAAACAAACCATACACCAAATTTTCTCCTGCAATACTAACCAGACCCAGATCCTGAAGTGGAGAGGTCGTAGATGAGGTCCTGTAAGGTCTTGTCCTTGGCCAGGAACATGTGTTCAGTGCTGGGATCCTCTACCTCCAGTCTCTGCCGGTGACCGTAGGCCCGCTGGCGGCGCTGGAACAGAAAGAGACCCAGCAGAACCAGCACACACAGCACAAAGATCGGCCCCGCCACCACTGCAGTGAGCTCCACCGGCCCCCAGTCCTGCCCTGAACCCGGTGCGTTTGTCACTGACAGAGAACACGCTGCATTAGTTCCTCATCTGGAATTCACTAGCTGTTTTTGATAATGATTATAGCTGATATAAAGAACTGATGCTCACCGGTTGGTAGTTTGAGGTCGATGCTGTTGCAGTAATCAGAGTAGCAACAGTGAGTGTTCAGCAGTCCCTCTGCACTGAGGCAGTAGAACGGCTGGCCCGGAGGAACCAGGTCCTCTTTCTGGATGCAGAGCCGCACATGCTGCTCCTGTCCTTCAATGACTGAGGTGGAGGCCACACACGCACCCTTGGTCTCGCACTTATACCCATCCTTCACACACTGTGGTGTGCTGCAGTTACAGAACAGAGCTGCACAGAGAACCAAAATTATATATTACATGTATATATTAACACTATAATATACAGTAAGAAATAATTGATGACGGGCCATTGAATTAATATTTGCCAGGTTTTTGTCCATAAATGCTCAGTGTGTAGGATTAATTTCTTAAGCATCTCATTCCACACCTTCGTTGCTAATTCTGAAATGTCATTTTAGAGCCAGTAACGGAGGCTTGAGCCGTTGATAGCAGACTAATGCAGTTATGAGAAAGATTAAGCATTTGTGAATCACCCGAATCTGCATCTCTCAACAGAGCCTGGCAAAAGCCTCTCTAATAGTGAAACTTGAGGTTCATCTGCTTCAAGGACAGCGCCATACCGCGCTAGTGAGAAATGTCATGTTGCCTGCTAAACTTTTAATTTGCTAAACTATTTTACTGATCAAATTGTCAGAGCAGCGCTAACAACACGTTTCTGTGTTCGTGTGTTTCCATGTGTGCCAGTACTGTATGTGTGTGCGTATGTACGGAAGCGAGCAGGAGAGAGAGAGAGAGTGTGCACTTTCTGTACATAATCATGTAATGTTGTGACAAGAAACATGGAAATAATTAGTCATTTTTGTCCTATTGTTTACTATATTTATTAGCTTGGTCAGTGTCACTGTGGGTTTTGGTTGTTTTGCTGTACGGACCTTTGAAATAACTGAAATCATGATCAATGATGCGGTCAAGACCCGCCTGGGTCTTGACTTTAGCTGTGCATTTCCCTGAAAATAATTGCACACCTTGGAACGTACGTCAGCCAATCAGATTCAAGCATTCAACAGCCCAGTAAGAAAATATACTAGCTATATTATAGCCACAATCTCAAACTGTTTGTGAATTTCTGTATTGTAGTGAATGGACTGCAGATGTGTCTTTTCAACAGCATGGGGTGGCAGAGATCAGTGGAGTCATACTGTGCACCAAGCAGTTTCATGTCTGTCTTTGTTGGGAGAATCCAGAAACAGTTGTTAATTTTTCCTTTTATGTATATGTATTTTATAAAAAATCCAAATACATTTTGATTGCATATATTACAATTATTATATTATGCATATTTTATAAAACAATGGACTTAATTTCTAACATTTATTTATATTTTTAATAAAATGGTTTAAAATACAGTTTCATGGCTGGTGAGATAAGTTGTCTATACGGGCTCATCCCCAGCATAAGGCAACTTCAGAAAGACAACAAAAAGCATGTGAAAATGTTCTTTATAATCAGTTTCATCTGAATGCCTCTAAAACAACTTTCATTTTTGGCTGCCATCAAGGCAAAACAAAGTTTCAAAGGGTGACTGTGGTATGGAAAACAATCAATTTTCATGATCCAATAATCTCCTGATTGATTAAATAAAGTCCCACATTTGTATCCTTGTTGGAATACTGCATAGGACAACATAAAACTGCATTATTTCCTCCCCTCCCACAATTATTCTTGGTTAAAGACTCATTCATCAGGTCTGTCCAAGAGCAGCCAGACAGAGACGATTCAATCAAACTTGAACCAGAGCACACGTAAATGGAGGATGTAGACGGTCAAAAGTGAAGAACAGCAGACCACACAGACTCAACTCATCTGAGCTGCCTTGAGCAATGAGAGATGAGAGCGATGGGCTGCAGGAGTATTCTAGAGATGTGCTTTGGGGAGATGCAATCTAAACACCTCCCCATTTTTGTGTTCATAAGAGAGAGTCTCAAGACATATTTTCTAAAAACTACTTTTAAACTTACCATTTCATCCTAAAATGATAAGCATCTTCTTAGAGATGGTTTTAAAGTGTTGATAGCCCAACTGGCCTCGGCCATGCAAGCATTTCACTCGCATTTGCGAATAAAAATAAATACGCAAACTGTAAAATTGATTTAGGAGCATGTGTGTGAATTAAAAAAGTCCCTCTGTTTTATGAAATTTTAGCTCAAAAAAGCCTTAACTATCTTAGATATTCGCGGATCGTGGTTTCAGAGCAATCAATTAAAAACATACATTTATTCCAAGCAATTACTTATAATGAAATTATGACAATGTTTAATTCTCGGTTTTTATATTGTAATATTTTGTAGACATGAATGAGCAGCCAACAATGCTAAAGCATTTCAAAATAAGAGACCTGGTGTATTTTGACAATATGCATATTGTGGAAAAAAGTAAGCATCAAACAGCTACTGTTGCAGGCTAAAAACCCTCTTCAAGTTGTTGCATCTCCAAATCCACTTTTAATGATCATGAAAGCCAAAGATAAAAATAGTCACTTGCTGACCTCACTGACCATCTTGACCCAACACTGGAGTTTTAAATCAGCCACCAACATTTACATAACACCTATTTATTTTCAGCATCTCTGCCTGCCCTGATAAATATTAACGTGAACTATGCCAGTACACTAAGCCAATTATAAAATGTTACATTAATAAAAACTATAAAAGATTTGCATACAGAAATCTAAAAAGTACTTCAGCAACAGCCTGTTTTATTACAAGGGTCAGAGGATATGAATAAAGTTTCTGGTACAGGAAACCATGACTAACAAACATGACTAGAGATTTCAGAGGAAAAAAAA
>NW_015539929.1:1274291-1277072 GCF_001515605.1 Sinocyclocheilus anshuiensis
AGCAACAGTGAGTGTTCAGCAGTCCCTCTGAACTGAAGCAGTAGAACGGCTGGACCGGAGGAACCAGGTCCTCTTTCTGGATGCAGAGCCGCACATGCTGCTCCTGTCCTTCAATGACTGAGGTGGAGGCCACACACGCACCCTTGGTCTCGCACTTATACCCATCCTTCACACACTGTGGTGTGCTGCAGTTACAGAACAGAGCTGCACAGAGAACCAAAATTATATATTACATGTATATATTAACACTATAATATACAGTAAGAAATAATTGATGACGGGCCATTGAATTAATATTTGCCAGGTTTTTGTCCATAAATGCTCAGTGTGTAGGATTAATTTCTTAAGCATCTCATTCCACACCTTCGTTGCTAATTCTGAAATGTCATTTTAGAGCCAGTAACGGAGGCTTGAGCCGTTGATAGCAGACTAATGCAGTTATGAGAAAGATTAAGCATTTGTGAATCACCCGAATCTGCATCTCTCAACAGAGCCTGGCAAAAGCCTCTCTAATAGTGAAACTTGAGGTTCATCTGCTTCAAGGACAGCGCCATACCGCGCTAGTGAGAAATGTCATGTTGCCTGCTAAACTTTTAATTTGCTAAACTATTTTACTGATCAAATTGTCAGAGCAGCGCTAACAACACGTTTCTGTGTTCGTGTGTTTCCATGTGTGCCAGTACTGTATGTGTGTGCGTATGTACGGAAGCGAGCAGGAGAGAGAGAGAGAGTGTGCACTTTCTGTACATAATCATGTAATGTTGTGACAAGAAACATGGAAATAATTAGTCATTTTTGTCCTATTGTTTACTATATTTATTAGCTTGGTCAGTGTCACTGTGGGTTTTGGTTGTTTTGCTGTACGGACCTTTGAAATAACTGAAATCATGATCAATGATGCGGTCAAGACCCGCCTGGGTCTTGACTTTAGCTGTGCATTTCCCTGAAAATAATTGCACACCTTGGAACGTACGTCAGCCAATCAGATTCAAGCATTCAACAGCCCAGTAAGAAAATATACTAGCTATATTATAGCCACAATCTCAAACTGTTTGTGAATTTCTGTATTGTAGTGAATGGACTGCAGATGTGTCTTTTCAACAGCATGGGGTGGCAGAGATCAGTGGAGTCATACTGTGCACCAAGCAGTTTCATGTCTGTCTTTGTTGGGAGAATCCAGAAACAGTTGTTAATTTTTCCTTTTATGTATATGTATTTTATAAAAAATCCAAATACATTTTGATTGCATATATTACAATTATTATATTATGCATATTTTATAAAACAATGGACTTAATTTCTAACATTTATTTATATTTTTAATAAAATGGTTTAAAATACAGTTTCATGGCTGGTGAGATAAGTTGTCTATACGGGCTCATCCCCAGCATAAGGCAACTTCAGAAAGACAACAAAAAGCATGTGAAAATGTTCTTTATAATCAGTTTCATCTGAATGCCTCTAAAACAACTTTCATTTTTGGCTGCCATCAAGGCAAAACAAAGTTTCAAAGGGTGACTGTGGTATGGAAAACAATCAATTTTCATGATCCAATAATCTCCTGATTGATTAAATAAAGTCCCACATTTGTATCCTTGTTGGAATACTGCATAGGACAACATAAAACTGCATTATTTCCTCCCCTCCCACAATTATTCTTGGTTAAAGACTCATTCATCAGGTCTGTCCAAGAGCAGCCAGACAGAGACGATTCAATCAAACTTGAACCAGAGCACACGTAAATGGAGGATGTAGACGGTCAAAAGTGAAGAACAGCAGACCACACAGACTCAACTCATCTGAGCTGCCTTGAGCAATGAGAGATGAGAGCGATGGGCTGCAGGAGTATTCTAGAGATGTGCTTTGGGGAGATGCAATCTAAACACCTCCCCATTTTTGTGTTCATAAGAGAGAGTCTCAAGACATATTTTCTAAAAACTACTTTTAAACTTACCATTTCATCCTAAAATGATAAGCATCTTCTTAGAGATGGTTTTAAAGTGTTGATAGCCCAACTGGCCTCGGCCATGCAAGCATTTCACTCGCATTTGCGAATAAAAATAAATACGCAAACTGTAAAATTTATTTAGGAGCATGTGTGTGAATTAAAAAAGTCCCTCTGTTTTATGAAATTTTAGCTCAAAAAAGCCTTAACTATCTTAGATATTCGCGGATCGTGGTTTCAGAGCAATCAATTAAAAACATACATTTATTCCAAGCAATTACTTATAATGAAATTATGACAATGTTTAATTCTCGGTTTTTATATTGTAATATTTTGTAGACATGAATGAGCAGCCAACAATGCTAAAGCATTTCAAAATAAGAGACCTGGTGTATTTTGACAATATGCATATTGTGGAAAAAAGTAAGCATCAAACAGCTACTGTTGCAGGCTAAAAACCCTCTTCAAGTTGTTGCATCTCCAAATCCACTTTTAATGATCATGAAAGCCAAAGATAAAAATAGTCACTTGCTGACCTCACTGACCATCTTGACCCAACACTGGAGTTTTAAATCAGCCACCAACATTTACATAACACCTATTTATTTTCAGCATCTCTGCCTGCCCTGATAAATATTAACGTGAACTATGCCAGTACACTAAGCCAATTATAAAATGTTACATTAATAAAAACTATAAAAGATTTGCATACAGAAATCTAAAAAGTACTTCAGCAACAGCCTGTTTTATTACAAGGGTCAGAGGATATGAATAAAGTTTCTGGTACAGGAAACCATGACTAACAAACATGACTAGAGATTTCAGAGGAAAAAAAA
>NW_015539929.1:1278812-1287503 GCF_001515605.1 Sinocyclocheilus anshuiensis
GGTTTCAGAGCAATCAATTAAAAACATACATTTATTCCAAGCAATTACTTATAATGAAATTATGACAATGTTTAATTCTTGGTTTTTATATTGTAATATTTTTTAGACATGAATGAGCAGCCAGCAACGCTAAAGCATTTCAAAATAAAAGACCCGGTGTATTTTGACAATATGCATATGGTGGGAAAAAGTAAGCATCAAACAGCTACTGTTGCAGGCTAAAAACCCTCTTCAAGTTGTTGCATCTCCAAATCCACTTTTAATGATCATGAAAGCCAAAGATAAAAATAGTCACTTGCTGACCTCACTGACCATCTTGACCCAACACTGGAGTTTTAAATCAGCCACCAACATTTACATAACACCTATTTATTTTCAGCATCTCTGCCTGCCCTGATAAATATTAACGTGAACTATGCCAGTACACTAAGCCAATTATAAAATGTTACATTAATAAAAACTATAAAAGATTTGCATACAGAAATCTAAAAAGTACTTCAGCAACAGCCTGTTTTATTACAAGGGTCAGAGGATATGAATAAAGTTTCTGGTACAGGAAACCATGACTAACAAACATGACTAGAGATTTCAGAGGAAAAAAAATAAAATGCTACTAAACTGTAAAGCACGTCTTCACTAACTACTGGCAGTCCTATAAGTCATGTAACAAGTTGTGTAAAAGAGTTATGCAACAGCTGCGAGTCCCTGAAGTGCAACATTCATTTGGCGCTTGATTCATTCTCTGGTGAAGCTCCTACACAATGATATCATCATTGAGATATTTTTCATGGCATATGGATAATTAGAAAATGTGAACTGAAATTTGAAAAAAAACTGCAGTGATTGTGTCCAAAATGTTCTCTGTTTTCACAGCGCTGAATGCATGCGGCATGTTGCATTCGTAGCGTGACTTAACACAGTTCCAGCTCATAACAGGACTCGTTTCAAGCCAAAAACATGGAGCGATTAAACAAATTAAGCCTGTGATCAATTCACATTAAGAGGATCTTGTTTTATGGTATACTCTTGCAGTATTGCCCAAGCTGTTTCTACATTTTCTGCTTTCAGCAACAGACAAGCACAGGACTTGTTTATTAATCAAAGTGTTTGCATGTATGTAGGTCACAGCAGAATGTATAAATTTAGCATGTGAGCTTGGTTTTCCACTGAACTTGTTTCATTATTGCATGTATAGTGGCATATTAGTTGACAGACAGGATTTCCTGTTATTTACACCCATTCACACAATATGACGTAAAGAGATGCTCCATCATCATCATGGGAGTTTCCCCTTGGGCTACGAACTGAGTGAAACTACTCGAGGACAGGTGTTATGACGCTGCCATTGTGGTCGATGTCACATTTGATGGCAGTGATTTAACTCATAAGTCTTTTCTGATAGTGACAGAAGGAAAAAAACAAACATTCAGTTCTAAAAGCCAATAAAAAACAAAATTCTACTTACTCATACAATCATGCATTTAGGATCGCAAAATAATTAGGCTTACCAATAGTGGTCGACTGATATTGGTTTTTTGACAGCCGATGCCTATATCTTGGAAAGCAGAGTGGCCGATGGCCGATATAAAGCCGATATCATTTTATTTATTTTAATTAATGTCGCTGTCAGCGCAGTCAAAATAAAAGTAACAAACAGGAAAACATATATCGGTTGACCACTACTTACCAACACGGAGGAGAAAACATGTCCCATATCCCTCTGCTGTTAAATTCAAAGTTCAATCAAACTCTGCAGTATTTTGGCGCAAGAGTTTAGTGCAGAGTTGGGGGCAAAACTAGGCCTTTCGCAATAATCAATATATCGACTTATCGCGCAATATATGTACATGACCTCAATAATTTTTGGGGATGCAATATATCGCCCATTATATTCACTTAAAAAATTTATGTCACCGTGTTTTTTACATTCCACTTGTGCCAGTGTCTTTTGCAGCTTCTCGTACATAACGTGGTGTAGTCATGAGGTGCTAGTTCAAATTTAAAAATACTTCATCTGCAGATATGGTCTTGTTTAGGGATCTGTGCCTTTGTGCATACGGACATCTGACTGCTAAGTAGTGATTGTGTTTTTCAGCAATAGTGTGCACCCTTAATTTACAGAGAAAAGTTCAGGGAAAAATCTGTAGATGGAAAAATCTCCAGACAAATTCTTTGTGCATTTTTATTTTTTCTACTTGTTACTTTGCACTTTCTAACTTTGTTAGAAAATTTTTATTTACTATTTATTCAGGTTTTTTAAGGTATCTAATATTTTGATACTTAATTTCCATGATCTAAATATTCTTAAGAATTAAAAGTTTGTTGTCATTTGAAAGTGTGTAGGCCTTCTTGCATTATTATGCTGTTATATTATGATTATATATTCAGTGGCATAAAATGGTCTTTAAAATGACAATAATAATGCTTTTCGCAATTATTTCTGGGGCAATATATCGCACAACAAAAAGTTGTTATCGTGACA
This sequence comes from Sinocyclocheilus anshuiensis, assembly GCF_001515605.1. Taxonomy (NCBI): domain Eukaryota; kingdom Metazoa; phylum Chordata; class Actinopteri; order Cypriniformes; family Cyprinidae; genus Sinocyclocheilus; species Sinocyclocheilus anshuiensis. The sequence continues at coordinate 1,281,295 of NW_015539929.1, forward strand.
GGCCTAGGCAAAACTGTGTATTTTACAATTTTTTATATGCAATTAATCTTTTTGCATAATGCCAAAATATGCCTCTGCAAATTGAATGCAATTTAATTGAGGACATTTGCTTAATAAATTTTAGTACTGCATTAGGTTGCAATTTAATGCCAAATGTAAAAAAATCTTTTTTTTTTTTCATTTCCATTCCGTCTAAACCCATTTAAAAACAAAAAACCATCAAAACACATACCAAACACTATTTAGCAAATAATAGTAATAGTATAACAGTACCGTCAAGTAAAACAGACGCTAAAGTTCATGAAAACATGATCTTACTGCTAAATTCTGACTTGCTGTGACGGTGGCAGATTTTTACCACCGCGGTGGTAATGGACCAACTACCGCTGCACACACAAACATATACATATATATATATAATTAATATTAATTAGGCCTATATATATAATTTATGTATAAAAATTATATACATATATAATTTTGAAACACAAATAATAATAAATGAGGCTCAATCATCTATTAACAAACGTGCGTGTTTATTTTAGCACTTCCGTCAGTGAATACGCAACGCAGCCTGCAAAACACTAAAATAAATATCAAAGAAATATTACGGTTAAAGAAGAAAGTAGCCTAAATAAGAAAGTTAAATACACCCTGTCTACAGGACACGAGCGGTGCGGCGCGACACGACAAAATACTAGGCAATAGAACTCATTATAATCAGCGATGCTACACTGGATGTGGCACGACATGACATGACAAATCCCCGACAGTAAACTGCCTCGTCCTATTTATGAGGTACTGGCACGGAGTTCAAATGTCCATTGTAGACACTAGACCGACTAAACCTGTTGCGACGCGGCGGTGTCACGTCCGGTGTAGACACGGTTCACTGTTCTGCCACCAAGCAAGCGGGCACATTAACGCCTCGTCTGCACACGCTCTCTTGTTAACATCTACCATTTATCGCTGTCTCGTTTGTATTTGGCCAGTTTGGAGAAAGCCTCACCAAACCTGACCAGCCAGGCGTTTGCGATCACGGGATCTTGAAGACACTTGTACAAACGCGGATGGGTGAATGGAGATGGCTCCAGATCGGCGATGTATTATTTGGTTTCCCAACAAGGCCCATCGCCCAACACAAATTTAATTTGCTGAATGCAGAATAAACTGTATTTTCCTGCGTTCAAACCTGCCAGCCTAAAGGAAACGCTGTGTATGGGGTTTGAGGTAATTTGTGAATTACCATAGGCTTAGTCTAAATAAAACAATTTGCAACTATTACTGTTATTACACTTGAATACAAAACTTTGCATTATGTGTGCAGTACCGCCGTTGGCAGTAGACAAACTCGGTTGTCATGGCGACCGGCACAGCCCCATCTCAAACTGACATGTACTTGTTTGTACGTGCACATGTACACAGGTAAAGTGCTGATAAATTTCCAAAATAATGTCCCAAACACCTTATTTGATTAGACAAGATGTTAAACCAAAATTAGGTTAACAATGAACCTTTTTATTTTCTAGACTAGACGTCACTTGCTGAATTAAAAATGCACTGCAGTGAAGTCATGTGAAAACAATGTAGCATACTGCTATTTAAAAGGTTTTATATACCACATCTCATATTATTTAATAAAAACAGTAGACAGTATACAGTGTATATTTTGCAGTAAACATCCATCACTGCTATTCACAAATGGGCCACACACACACAAAAAACCACCCGTTAGTGTGATTAAATATTGCATAATACTTCAGAATCTTGGCAATTTTACAGGGAATAACAACATCATAAAATTGCAACATGGACATGTCAAAATGCATAATTGTTTATAACAGTCTACAATGAGTGGAAAAATTTGAAGCAGGTCCAATGACCATCACATCTTTTACTAAACGTCTAATGTTGCTCACAAAGAACTGCTAACATGTAACAAAACATCCATAAACAACTTTTTTTTTGTAAATATGAGACTCTATGACTATGCCTCAGTGCTAGTAATTTAAAGTCATGTGGGCAGGTCTTGTGACCTTCTCTACACAGTAGAATATAAAATGTGTTAGTTATTGTAATTGTTTCTTGAATTAAATGATCTGCGATGAATAAGAAGTCCTTGGTCCTCATATTCCTCTTCTACAGCTTTTGCTCTAACTGCTTAACTAAATATGATGCAATACCATTTGGCAATATGGAAAATAATCATTGGGACTCATCAGGACTTCAGCTTAATAACAGGAAACCATTCAAATCCAGATGGGAATATTAGCCAGTCTAATTTCCAGTTGTTCTTTAATCATACGACCCTTGGGGGAATATTTAGGAAATTCAGAGGTAGTGAACTTGGATTTGTCTGATTCGTGTGTACAGTATTGTTCCCCCAAAGGGTCTAATAGAGGCTTTGTGTATCCTGATGTGCAGACCCATGCAAACTCACAGGGCTTTTAATAGCGCAAGTCTTCATTTTCTATTCAAAGGGCAATTAAATAATTTGGCATTTCCCTGCATTGAAAGCAAACACCCACACATGTGCAAAACAAAGTGAGACTCGCAGGTCTGTTTGAATGCTGTCACAAAACAGCTCCAGACAGAACATTAGACATGCAGGAACCAGGGAACGAATATCCACTCGCATTCATGTAAAGTTACAGACGACTGATGAAAAAAAATATTCTAGATCAACAATGTGGTTATTAATATTCACACCGTCAACAAACTACACACACCTCCATGTAAAGCAAGAGAAGTCATGCTGTTTCTAAACTATGTCAGACACAATATCATATGCTGTCATATGACTGTTTTAGCGTGGCATAAAATCTAAACTAAGTTCATGCTTTTACTCTAAACAACACAGCACAATGTGCTCCTTTCAGCTCACGGTATGACTGACAAGCATGAAAAAGGTATGACAGATACAAACATGTAGTCTGAAGCCTCCTTCATACCTCCAGTGAAAGCCACAAGCCACATGTTGTCTACCTAGTTCTGGTACAACTGGTCAGTTGACAATAAATCAGTTTCAATGCCACTAAAAATATGCTGGAGGGAAAAATATTGTACATAAGTTGCACCAGTGCACAATGCATCATTTTCAATTGATCAACTGTGAATTAATTAATTAATTGGTCGCAATGCTTACAATGCTGTGCAAGTCCTGAGACAGTAATACTAGCCTAAACAAACTCTTCTACCACATTTTACTATTGGAATTTTGGTGCAGCCACGCAGTGTTTGATTAACCAGGAAGTGCTGCCTTTTCTATTTAAAGAACATCATTCTCAGCAGAGCTGTGAAACATGCAGGTGGTCTTAAGTAAACGGACATGCAGTAATGCTACCTAGTTATTTTTAGAGAAAAGTGTTTTTCTCTGTAGCAACCTCTCTGAGAATCACTTTTACTAAGTGTTTTTATGATAGAAAAAAATCTAGCCCAGTTCCAGACATTTTCACCAAAGAAAGGCGGTTCTGGACCAGTCAAACTGGCTCTGCTCTGGCACCTTTAAATCTGCTTATCTACAACCAGCTAATAACAGTGGCTGGCGAGCTCAGATAATGTCCTGTATGCAATGTTTTCAGAATAACAACTCAGTCAGGTTGGAGTAATGCAAAGCAAAACTAATGATTTGTTTCTCAAAAGAAAAAAAGTTGTCTACACTGGAAGTGGCCGATATATCGTAACGTGACTGGCAGTTCAGTTCAGTTGACGGACATTTGCTTATTTTTATCCTGCAGAAAAACAACCAGCAACCTTATTTTCATTGTAAAACTGATACAAAATTATTTTGTTTACAAATATCACATGTGAATTAATTACTAATCTGACATCTGACAGGTGACTTTGGCACTGGTGAGCTTTCAATGATGACAGATTTGCTTTTTATAACACAAACTCGAATGACTTTCAGACGCAAACCACATCTTCCTGCTTCTGCCAATTACAGTTTCGAACTGACTAACACTTACTTATTTGGCAAACATCTGACATAAATTATACACCTGAGTCTCAATCCAACACACACTGAGGAGAAAGCTGAAATCTCTCAACTGTGAAGAGTATGTATAAACTGTAAACTTCTGTTTAAAATACAGCTAACAATCATTAACACAATCATGTATCTGATTAACTGAGGGTACACTGGAAAACTTCACTCTTTCAAAGGGCATTTTACAAGACATTTGGTAAGATTACAATAATATGATGTTAGGAACTGTACACATTTAAAAATAAAAAATGTTAAATGTGTCTTTAGGACAAAAAAATATTTCTTCATTACATACATGGAGGGACCAAAATTAACCCTCAACATGTGACAAAAGTATGTTTGAGTACATAAAACTTGTTACTTGCCAATTGGCCAGTGATTTTATAGGGACTACAACATAATGTGTGGTTTAAAATGCTATGTAAAAAAATAATGGTCAGCAGATAGCTGAGCAAAACCATTCAAAACCATTTTATTATGTGTAATAAAATAAACATTAACTGAACTGAAATAAAACAAATATATACTTATTTTATTTCAGCTAGTTGCCAAGGCAACATTTCTCTCTTTTTTTTTTTGTTTAGTTCAAGCTGAAGTATAACTACAATTAAAAACTATAGACATGAAATAACACATGCAAACAAATGCACATGCAAACAAAAACATGCAACAAAATTACTAAAACTATTAAAAGAATTACTAACAAAAATTAAATAAAAATAACTGCATGCAACAAACCCTTTAAGTAAAATTAACTTTTGGTTTAAAATTATAGCCTAACTAGGGGTTTTCTTAGCTTTAGGGGGTTGTTGCAACCGGACCCAGACACTCACTGATGTAAGTGACATTAACGATTCAACAAATCATCACCTACTAATGAAAACATCAGTGGTTGTTGCGAGTCTGTCAATAATAACAACTTGGAAAACTGATCCCCAGAAGTTTAGCTAACACATCATAAGAGTTTCTTCTCAAGAACTCCATGTGGTGACAGACACGGGATTTTCATCAAAACCAAAACCACTTGGTGCAGTGATGAGACACAGACTGTTCATCTTGCATATGATGCTGTGTGTGACACGATGACCTGTGCTGTACACCACAAAGTTACATTTTTCAAATACATATTCAATAAAATGCTAATTGTACTATACATACTTACATTATTCAATTCATTGCCATTGCCAGATGTGGCAAAAATAATTCTGTACCCTGCATTTTTGAGATTTGCTCATTAATGCCTTGTATCTGAAGCAGAGTAATCCTTGCACGCTTCAGTCGTGTGTACAGATAAGCTTTTCACTGCTCTCATTAAATACGATACACAATCTCTGTTTACTCTGTTGCAAAGTCAAGGTGGGAAAGCATTAGCTGCTTTCTGAGGATTACTAATGTTATCCATGCTGTTGCAAAACTGGGTGAGCAATATTACACTGAAATAAATTTGCTTTAGAAACCATTTTCACTCAGAAATGGCTAGCAAATTTCACAATTAATTACAAAGAAATGGCAAGTGCCACATTGAATTAAATGTGAAAATTTGAAACAGAAAGATTGAAATGGTATTTTCATGTAAAAAATAGCCTACTCCAATAATGCTATGTGACTTAAAAATAGGGCTGGGTATCGATTCAGATATCCCGATTCGATTCGATTTCGATTCTCGTTTTTTTTATTACATTCAGTGAATATAGTTTTAATACAAATGCTATTGATATTTCTAAAAAATTAACAGTAAACATCAGTTTACAAATAGTGAATTAATAAAAAGAAATTAAGAACCACATGCCTGTATTTTAAACCTATTCTTTTTTTTTTGTATAGGGTCCTTTTTAAACAATAGTAGGGCCCTATAAAATGTTCTTAATTTTTCTGGTAATCAGATGAAGGCATAAAACATTAATTTAATTTATAATCAAATGAAAATTAAACCCTTTTATTTTTTTGGCAAACAAAGTGCTGCACAACAGAGGTTTACTGTTAAAATTAAAAATAAAACAGATGTGATTATTCCTTTAAAAATAAAGATTTATTAATATTTATTAGCAGTAGTAGCATTGAGTCTTAAGACTAGAGCCCGACCGATATGGTTTTTTTGGGGCCGATACCGATACCGATATTAGGGAGTAAAAAAAGGCCGATACCGATATATCGACTGATATTCTTTGTGTATATTATAGTACAGTACCAGTCAAAAGTTTGGACACTTTCCCATTCGTGT
>NW_015539929.1:1287708-1302538 GCF_001515605.1 Sinocyclocheilus anshuiensis
ATTTTTACATTACAAATTACAGACATGGCCGATTCGCACAGGATTAAGATCACAGACAACCTCCGCAATTATTACAAATGACTGGAGGTCACCAGGTAATACTAATCCCGTGCGAATAGGGCTTTAGACTGCCAAGTATCAGCATTATCATCATACATTTTAAAGCATTTAAATACATAAATAATTTTAAAGTATTATGCTTTTAAAGATCTTTAGAGAAAACAATGAACTAATTCTTTCCTAGACAGGCATGTTGATCAACAGACAGATAGATGCACTTTATTGAACCTTGAGGGGAAATGCAGAGCTCTGAAACTAGTCTGCATGTCCAAGCCTGTCAAGCCTTTAATATGCAGAAAACATTAAGGGCTTTTTACAGTGGGTTAAGAAGAAACCTTAACAGTAATAAAGAAAACCCCCTGGCTACCCCATATCTAACCAGACATGGACAAAGACGCGCTGTATTTCTATATGCGGCAGAGAGAAAGAGTCAGACAGACATATATAAGAGAAATGGGGTCACTGTTCGGTCATGTCCTTATTTTGTCCCTTCTTTACAAAGAACTGAGATTTAACCCACACAACACCCAACAATTATCATAACCTCAGAGGTTATTGTTACTCAAAACCATATCATCACTCAAAAGGAAAGCTTCAATCTGCAGACCACACACCTTCCTTCAGTCCTGATATTAACATGTCATAAACCATTTACTTGATTTTCCACTGAACTTACAGTGAACTGAGAGCTCCTCTCTACTTGGCTAAATAAAACACGTAAACCGATCATTAATAACAAACAAACAATAATAAACATTTGGAGGAACTTACACCTTTGTTAATGTGCAACAGGTCAACCACCATAGATGTGTTTATATAAGCTACTTTGACTGTAAAAAATCAAACAAACAAGTTTAAATAAACCAGTCCGCCAGGATCCAAATAAAGCCATTTTTGTTTACTGTAACGTTACCTGTATTTGCTTACTGTAACTGTTTTGTTTACTGTAACGTTACCTGTATTTGCTTACTGTAACTGTTTTGTTTACTGTAACATTACCTGTATTTGCTTACTGTAACTGTTTTGTTTACTGTAACGTTACCTGTATTTGCTTACTGTAACTGATACTGTGATCATGTAAATTGTAAGCGTTTCATATTACGTCCTAAATTGAAAAACAAAAATTACAAACGTGCACAAAGACAAGGAAAAGTATACAGCAAATGTTCAGCGGATCAGTAAAAACAGCTTTTAAACAGAATTAAACCCGTTTGAATGTCAAATATGACAATTCGTGTGTAAAGTTATGTGTACGAACGCTTTTAACTCCGTCATTAAACAACCATATTCTGACTCATATAAACGTAAATACATTGCATTTGATCACACGAGCTCATTTGAGTTTTTCTGAAGTTTTTATCCGAATCTACAGCAACATATTAACTATGTTAGCCTGCTAGCATGCTAGCCCGCACCTTTTGAGTTTCTATCATAAACGGAGTCATCCTGCTTTATTATTGTTATTTAAACAGCACATATATAAAACATAATTTGAAGCACATCACACGTTCACGTTTGAAGAGAAAGAGATAAAGGCAGAGAGTTTATGAGGCCAGTCGTTAAATCCCAGCGCCATGTTGTTGTTGTATTAAACGCCAAACGTTCAGCGACTAAAACACCTTAAACGAAGCAAACCGACCCACGGATGTCAACAAAACACTGCTGGAATGAACAAACACTTCATACTCACCTTCACACGCTCCGTTCAGTCCTGATAAAACGGTCAAGAGTCGCAGGATTCGCCGTGTGTTCATCCTCACAGGACTCCCATCGCACTGAGAATGCGCGTGACCGCCGCTGTCGCGAACGCGCAATGACTACGCGAGTGCGCGCGCATGGGGCACGCGCAAATATCATTAGTTACTTTACGTTACTAGTTACTTTCTGGTTGCTTTCAACAGTAATTAGTTACACTTCTAGTTGCATTGCTTTTCTTTCAGGCCCCACAGAAGTTGTAATTGCGTATCTTCCCCACAAAATCTAAAATGTTATTACTAACAATATATTTCTGCCTCATCATTTGACCGAAATCCACATTTGATCGCAGCCAGAAGTCATTACAAACGCTCAGCGCTGATTAACAGAGCTACTGATTTCGTGGCTAATCAGATTCCAAAAATGAAGTGCTTGTAATTAGATTAAATTACATTTTAAAATACGCGTAATAAGACTAGTTATTTTTTTATGGATTACATGATTATATATTATTTAGCCCACACAACAGCAATAATTTATTCATAATTCATTGATTCTCTCTAATTCCTCTTTTTCATCTTTTAAATGTTCCTTTCTATAATAGCCTACCGCATATACAGTCTAAAAGATAAAGTCTTCCAGTTTTGTGGACATTCACACAGAGATCAGTCAGTAGTCAGGTGGATGCACAGCATTTGACCATTTCAAACACATTAAAATGCACAAATTCACAGATTCCTTCACTCTTTTTGTCATCTGATCCTCTTTCACCTAATGTATTTATTTTTATTTGAAGTAGCCCTGAGATTTTAAAATAAATATTTTAATGATGCAGTATCACATTTGCATGTTCATGGTTCTCTGACTGTTGGATATGGTCACATGACATGCAGATAAACAAATAAAAGATTTAATTTTTTCAGTGTTTTATTTTATTCGTTTTAAAATTATTATTATTTTGAATGATTTAATTAATTATTAGCTTTTCATTAAACTCATAAACCCCCTGCAGTTCCTTCAAAAACCCAGTTTGAGAGAGGCTAATAATGCTTCATGTGAAATATTCAATGGAATATATTTTCTAACTCTTTGCATTTTTATATTAATATGGTACAAGATGATCCTATTTAAATCAATGTGAGAAACGAGATCAAAAGTAATCTAAAAGTAGTCTGATTACATAACCTAAAATGTGTAATGTAATAAACTACGTTGCTATCTACAGTTTTTGTCATGTAACTTGCAATCAGTAAAATCTAGGAACTATTAGATTGTTGGATTTCAAATCAGTATGGGTTGAGACGTCAAAAGTAACTAAGTAACAAAATGTTTTATGGATAGTAACTTTAATATTATTACTGAAATCTTACTAGTATTTAGTTACACTACTAGATACTGCATAAAGTAATATTATTACTGTAACTAGTTACTAGAAACTGCCCAGCACTCTATACAGATATATACATATAAACAGATAGATTCAAACTTATTCAAACAATAAACACAAATACTTTATCTGGTCTAAGTCAAATAGCAATTAGTTTGATTAAATGATGCATTCATTTCATAATTCACGTCAAACTTAAATTGTCAATTAAATATATCTGTTAGCATAAAAACATAGACCTACAGTTAAAAGTGATTAAATGAGGTAAAGTGAGTGAGGAATGACCGACAGGTGTGACTGAAGCATTAGCCGTGCAGCAGCGCCCTCTCGTGCTGAACATCAGTAATGACAGCTGGAGATGTGAATACAAAACCTCATAAACTCCTTCTCAGATTTAATTTATTAACACTTTAATAATCCTACCTAGACACAGTATTAAAAGTTGTAATCTTTCCGGACGTTTTAAGCGGAACAGTTGTTGTGAGCAGGAATGTTTCCGTGTGGAGTGCCGCACGCGCGTGAGAGTCATGGCAGCCTCAGATCTCGTCAGAGCGTTATTATACACGCTTAACAATCTCCTGCAACAACACAAATATAAAACTGCTCTGGCAGTCGTCAGAGGCTTCAGGAATGGAGCTGTGTGAGTTTGAACCGTTAAACGGCGTTTGTATGCATGTTTGGCAATAAATGCATTTAACGTTACACATGCAGCACTTTTAATTATATTTCATTTTGCGTATTAAAATGATATATATATATCCCCCCCCCCCTTATGAGTGTTATATTTATTAAACTTACAGTAATAGATTTGCATATTGCTAGTTTTAGACATTCGACTAACTGAAATTATGTAATTATATACTGTTCATATGAAGAGGGTCTCATTTTGCTTACTTTGTTTCTTTTTTCTTCCCAGATATGGGGCTAAAATTCGTGCCCCTCGCGCCCTAGTGATGACGTTTCTGTTCAGAAGTGGCAGGTGAAGTGAACTTTGAACTCTCAGAAAACTCCATGTCACATAAAATAGCTATAGCTACTGCTACTTGTTGATATTCGGTTAATCTAATGTGGAAAAAATAAGATGATTTACATGTTTCTTTTAATATAGTGTTTATTTGTATACACTTACAGTGGGGTCCAAAATCTGAGATGACTAGTGCTTCTTTTTTTGCATTGTATATGTTTTGTACCCATGTAGCAACTCATAATGTAAAAACTGCACATAATGTAATAAGTATTACATTATTATTGTAAAAAAAAAAGTTCATAATGTCATAATTTTCTCAAAATGTAATAAAATCTTGAGCTCATAATGTAATTTTTATCATTTGCTGACTTGCTTCTCGAGAAACATTTCTGATTATTATCAATGTTGAGAACAGTCATGCTGCTGAATATTTTTGTGGAAACTGTGATACATTTTATTTTTCAGAATTCTTGAATGAATGGAAAGTTAAATAGAAATATTTTGTGACATTATATTTACTTACCCTTTTAAACTATCCAAATGGCAGTGTGTCACAGTTTTCACAGTAAGTTGTCAACATTGATAATATCAGGGGCGTAGGTTTAATGTTGACATTGATGGGGACAAAAGAGCAATTATTGCACAATTTTCATTATGTAAACCAACAACATTACAATAGGCACTTTCATAACTAACGAAAAATGGACATTTAGTCTATAGAGATGTCAATTAATAAATTCTGTCATTTAGTTACCTTTCACTTATAACAAAGAGGCAGTTTAAGAGAGACTTAACTTTACTCTGTTCATAGTGCTATCATCAACATCTCTCATTCATCATGCATATGTATATATAGAGCACTCACACACAGGGTGTAAATTACACAATAAATAAATATATTTACACACACACACACACACACAAACACACACATATATATATATATATATATATATATATATATATATATATATATATATATATATATATATATATATATATATATATATATATATATATATATATATATATATATATATATATATATATATATATATATATATATACATACACACACACACACACATATATATATATATATATACTGTATATCACTGCTTGCAGCTTTAATGTTAACAATTTTATTTTGACAATTTAGTTGAATAATTGAATAACCAACAGACAAGGCAGAGTCCCAAAAAAAGATAATCATCTGAAAGGTAAATGTATATAATTATGTTATCGTATACCTTTTTTTTTTTGAAGATGTTAAATGTTGTTTGTTTCATGAGTAATTTAAACTGTAACATGAAAAAATGTTGCATATTTGAAACAAACTATGTAATAGAAATTTGAAACTGCACAAAATTCTAAAAATATTCAAATAACTTTTGTTTTTGAATTTGTAACACATGGATAATAATACACCTACCGACCGTTGATTGGGTATTGGCTAATATATATTTTTCAATAATTTCTACAGGGTTATAACTGGTGTCATGAACGTAATGTTGTAACAATCTTCAGTGCACCTAATTATTGCTACCGATGTGGTAACCAGGCTGCGATCATGGAACTTGATGACACATTCAAGTACTCCTTGTACGTATATGACAAAGCATAAAACAATTTCTGTTTTATTGATAACTCCCCTTTCCCTGTGTTATATATCTGTAATTTTGCTGTTATGAATATTAACAGGATGATTTCCTTTAGTTTACAGTTTGACCCTGCACCACGCAGAGGAGAGCCTCACGTCACTCGCCGCACTCCAGATTATTTCCTGTAAAATGGGAAGGGTTTGTGTTTAAAGCAGCTTTTGCCCTCGGTGCACTAGAGCAGAGTTTCTCAGGGAGCTTTGCAGGTGAGTTTCTTGAAGCGTCTTGGAGACAATGCCACAGTTCATCTGGATTGAGTCTCAGTTTGTTCTGTTTCTTCATGTCATTCCAGACAGACTGATGATGATCAGATCAGATCTCTGTGTGAAGCACTGGCTGCTGTCAGACACAAATCTCACTGGATTATTACAATTAATGACAAAATTTATGTTTGGAAATGTAAACTGATATTTCCTACTGACACACCACAGCAAAAGATTAAAACCATTTTTTAGCTGGTGAAAATACAAGTGTTCTAATAATTTTGGCCACCGCTGTGTGTATGAAATGAATATAAATATAAATATATATAATGAATATATATAATGAATGTTTTGCTGCTATAGTGGGGAACAACTTTAACGTGCATCTGACTGATAGGTAAACTTTACTTTAAGTTCTCAGGTAATGTCAGTATGACTCATTTCAGACACGGGCAAAATTACAACAGCAATGCTTACATATGCATATATTTAATTATGTATTTATATATTAATATTCTACACCTTGATAATAATAAGAAATCGGCATAATAGAAATAATGTGATTTTCAAACCACCAAGCATAAGAGCATGTTCTAGTACACCCCCAAAACAAAATCAAGACATTGTAAAAGAGCATAATAGGACCCCTTTAAAATGTTGCTCATTTGTTGCAATGAAGCAAATAAAACAATAAAGAAGGCAGTTTGCAGATTAAAACTTTAGGTTCTAATTTATGACTCTCTGTTGAGTACCAGAATATAATTTGGATGATGGTATTCCAATTTTCAGTATGACTCATTTCAGACACGGGCAAAATTACAACAGCAATGCTTACATATGCATATATTTAATTATGTATTTATATATTAATATTCTACACCTTGATAATAATAAGAAATCGGCAAAATAGAATGACCCTTATAATTGATAAATGATCATTGTAATCATCAACTGTTCACCAGTATTGGTATATTTCTGTCATTTTGGTCTGTTCCCCAGATAAACATGTACCTGCTCTCCAGGATTCTCTTTGCTTTGTCTCGACTGGCCGTGGAAAAAGGCTTCATCCTGCAGCCCAAGAAAGACCCGTTCCCACTGTTTGCCGCGCTGGTGTGGGGAATCGTGCTAGATTAAATGGATTAATACATTTTAAATATGGTTATTTTTCTTACAAAACACATCTATTCGCTACAGGAGGACTTTGTTCACCTCCCGGAGCTGTGTGAGACACTTTTTATTAAGGATGGGTGCTTTTTATTTAACTTCTTTTGGACTGATGCATGCAACACCCGCTGAGTGGCATTAAACAGCTTGAAAGATCAAAGATAATTTTTAATATAACTCCGACTGGATTCGTCTGAAAGAAGAAAGTCATATACACCTAGGATGACTTGAGGGCGAGTAATTTATGATTCCGTGAGCAGACGGAACTTGCTGCTTTGGCAAGGGGCGGGGCAGTACAGAAACACCGTCTAAGCTAATCGCAACACACTGGGACAGCTAACCAATCACATCACATTTAGTTTTTCAGAAGGCGGGCCTTCATCAAACCCGGAACTAATCGAGCCGTTTGTGCCAGGCTGGGGAGAAATGTATTGTAGTAATGTAAATTATGTGAAAAATAATGTGATTTTCAAACCACCAAGCATAAGAGCATGTTCTAGTACACCCCCAAAACAAAATCAAGACATTGTAAAAGAGCATAATAGGACCCCTTTAAAATGTTGCTCATTTGTTGCAATGAAGCAAATAAAACAATAAAGAAGGCAGTTTGCAGATTAAAACTTTAGGTTCTAATTTATGACTCTCTGTTGAGTACCAGAATATAATTTGGATGATGGTATTCCAATTTTAAGTTTCATCTCTTGTTGCTTAGGCAAACAGAGATATTTCCATTTCAGAACAAGGGATGTCATTCCTCGTCTACGCTGCCTCTATCATGTCCCTGACAAGTATGTGGTTTCGTCGGATCCGGTCTAACAATATGAGTATCCCGACTCATTCTACAAATGTGTATGTATGGGATGCGTCTGTCTTTCCCTCAATATTTCTAAAAGGCAAATAAGAATTGACTTACCACAGCAGCTGGAGAAAGAGAAGGAGATGATCAAACCCTTTGTTCGGTGCAAATCCATATTGCGCTGAAAAACGTCACTCGCCTGTAGGATCTCGAAAGGACCCACTTACACTATTGAGTCACACATGAAACAATCACATTCCATTGAGACAAACTGAGGAACCCCTATGCAACCAGCTGCGGTCGTAAAACTCATGCAGGGTCGGTACAAATCCATATTGTGCCGAAAGACGTCACTCGCCTGCTTAGGAGATCATGTCGAGAAGGGTCTGGCTGCAGCCTTGCGCTTGCACTCTCAAGCTTTCACTCTCAGACACTTGCACTTCCGCTAGCGACGTCACTTGCAGTCTTTTTTATTTTTTACTTTGTTCTATTTATTGATTACTTTTTGTTTGAATCTCTCAACATTTTACAACAGTAGCCAGGTGGTGAAGACAAGAAAAAATAAACTAAATTACAGTGTCACTTGCAATCGCCACTTGCACTCTCCGACACCTGCGACGTCACTTGCAATCGACACAAATCGTGCGTGTTAGAGTGCAAGCCTGAGAATGCACGTCTGAGAGTGCAAGCGCAAGGCTGCAGCCAGACCCTTTTGATCATGTCGGGGTCACCATTTTGTAAGGTCCACGCACTTGGCCCAAGGAAGGTATCCAGTGGTGGCTGAAGGTTTCTTGCATATTCGGTCTTTTCAGTGCGCAAAATTATTTAATTTAAGTTAAACTCTAATCTGACTCCATTTTATTATGACCTCGAATTTAGGTTGTTAGTCTGATCTTTAGTCAGAGGTTATGACTAACTATTTAATAGGTCGCCCATGCTTACCATTATTAAAATTAGGGATGCAACGATACCATTTTTTCAGAACCGATCCGATCCGATACCAGAAATTCTGAGTATCGGCCAATTTCAATCCGATCCCAGCACAGTTTTTTTTTTATCAATGTAGAATTTCTATACTTCTGAGGGTTGACCTGATCATCACTCTTGTACATGTTAAACACAATCTGCTAAATATAGACAACTTCATTTTAATGAAAAATAACATAAATGACAAATAATAACAAATATGACAAAAAATACTATTATAAAACTAGGTTAGTGGATAATTCAGCTGCAAAAGTTATTCTATAAAAATCATGGGTGCACAATAATTTTATAAAAAAATGTAACTAAACTAAACATTTAGGGAAACAAAATTACTTAGTGGGGAACAAATAAAAGATAATAAGTGTAGGACTAAATCTGGTAAAATGTTACACTCTTGTGTATGCTCTTTGTATTGTTGTAAAATACATTAATAAAAAACAAGCAGCCTAAATACAGTTTTAAATCTCAGTTATTGTGTGCTCTTGAAGAGTTTCATCGCCTTGACTGTCGTAACCGAACACAACACGCAGATTGGCAGCAACATATGATAGATAGAACTAGGGCTGGGCGATAATTCGATAACGATAATTATCGCGATATGATTTTCCTCGATAAAACGATATGAAGAGTTCGATAAATGTTCGATATAATGTTTATGCGAAAAAAGCGGAACGAAACAGCGCGACTCATTTGAATCGCGCCACATGGACCGTTTATCCGCTTGGATCAAAGTTCAAACTCTCACTAGAGCAGATGCGTTCACTCGGTCACACGAGCATTAAGCAGCGCTGTGAGAGCCAGTGTGAAGCACTTGAACTCAGCGATGAACACAAATGACTCAGTGAGTTAAACTAGTTTAAAGCCAAACAGGAGAAACACTGTGTGCAACGAGACAGAAGGCTTTTCAATCTACAAATCGCCATCATTTACTATGGATTTACTGTAGTAACACTCGCTGCACCATAGACTTGTTCGGCATTGCTGGGAATGCCCACAAAAACGTCATAACCATTTATGCAGTGGGGGAAAACAAACCATTCGAATTAACGCGGGGAGACCTTGTTAGGCGCTTGATCTTTACTTTTTGTGATGATTTCGATTGATTTTTGCTTGATGCAATGCCGAAAAGTTGCTGTGTGGCATTCTGTACCTCTCATAAGTTAAAAAACCTGATCTGAAGATATATATAACTGATAAACAGACGGACTACCGGAGGTAACACTGAGCGGGTAGCACAGATAGGCTACACTACTTACCCTGCAATGATCTGTCGTTAGTCTCGTCCCCCTGCACCGCACCCCAGTTCTGATGGGGCTTACATTAACCCTCCTTCGCATCACAGTCAAATAAATCTCACTCCCTGATATTTTGTGATGTCATAATCTATTAAAAAACGTATTTCATATTATTATACACAATCCCGTACGAAAATTAGCAATGGTATTACTATAGTAAAAGTATAGTAGGCTAACCATGTTTTTTTGGGGGGGCGTTTTTATTACCAATTGTAGCCTATAACCACAGTTTTACTACAAATACCATGGTTAAACTATGGTTAGTGTAGCAAAACATGTTGTTTTTACCATGGTTTAACTATAGTAACCAATAACCATGTTTTTTGGTATTTTATATTCATATTTTCATGTTATCTTTTTATTTTGCGGCATGTATTTGTGAAAATGATTAGGCAGCCGCAGCACACACCACATAGAATAACGCTTTTCAAGGCACTTCAGTGGACCTTAATGTTGCCTGTTTTGTCATTGTTAAAAATCTTTTTAATATATCAATAAGAAAGTACGACAGGCTTCGACAGAACCGATCCGACAGAAAATGGCAATATCGGAGCCGATACCGATACTGAGTATCGGATCGATGCATCCCTAATTTAAATAGTGGTTCTGTTTAGCCCCCTACAGTCACCCATTTAACAACTTAGTTAAAGCTCAAACAATAATCAGAGGTTATGCTAGTACCACATACCTAGCCCCCGATAGTTATATAACTACGTACAACTTAACTAAAGCTGAGACATTAATCAGCGGTTATGCTAGTACTATGAAATATGTTAATATTTCAATAGTATTTTTATCTAGTCCCCGATAGTTAAAATAGCTTTGTACAACTTAAATAAAACTCAAACAATAATCATCGGTTATGCTAGTACTATTTGTCTAGCCCCCGATAGTTAATATAACTACGTACAACTTAATTAAAGCTGAGACAATAACCAGAGGTTATGGCCAGTACTATGAAGTATGCCCGAATCATGCTAGTACTCCAATAGTATTTTGTCTAGCCCCCCATAGTTAATGCAACTGCATAACAACTTAACTAAAGTCAAGCAGTTGTCAGAAATCTATAATCTCACTGGATGTGCCCCCTGCTCCATCTAACCTGAGATTTAGTATGTACTAACCCTAGACGCAGATTTGCGGTAACATACGCCTTCACTTAATCTACTTGAGAAAATAATTTCAGAGTAAATCAGAATAAAATCAAATGTAACAATTTATTATCAGTCAGGTAAATATGTATTATGCCAATTACACAGCCAATTCAAAGACATCAAATCAATACAAGACATCAAATTCTCAAAGATAAATCTAAGAGTAAAAGGTGCATACCTGACCTTGGAAAATAGAAACATAGTATGTATAAGTTTAAGTTTACTTATATAAGTCATAAGTATGAGTGCAGAGACACACACCACACTATGGTCTTTCTGGCTACAGAATCTCCCCGATCTTCTTGCAGTTTTCACTTAAATACCTTAAGACCAAGACAGTCATCCCCCGAAAATGAGACAGAAACTAACAATTGAAATTTGCATTGAGTAAGTAGATTTAACACCTTTTGGGACAGAAAGTAATTTGCATGAAAGACACTGGGAAACAGCACACCCTCTATAGTGAGCCAAATATCTCTAAACTCTTAGGATCTGTATCACCTTTTAGTTTACTTCTTGTAAGAATGAGACCATTGTACCAAATGCCCTGAGACTATTCAAATGATACCAAACATGACTGTAAATATCACCTGCATTCATTTAGAACATTATATTATACTTGACCATTCTGAGTGAGCTGAATGGAGGGAAGGATGGGTGAGGGGAAGGAAGGGGATGAGAAGGAACAAATGCATAGGTGAGAGAGACGTTTTCTCGCATTTTCTCTCAGTGAGATGTGGAAACAGATGTCTGTATTTGAATACACTTTGTGTGTATTGTCCGTCTCAGAAGATTAAAGTGTCTATGAGGTTCTGTAATTCTTACAATACTAACCAGACCCAGATCCTGAAGTGGAGAGGTTCTGTAAGGTCTTGTCCTTGGCCAGGAACACGTGTTCAGTCCTGGGATCCTCTACCTCCAGTCTCTGCCGATGACCGTAGGCCCGCTGGCGGCGCTGGAACAGAAAGAGACCCAGCAGAACCAGCACACACAGCACAAAGATCGGCCCCGCCACCACTGCAGTGAGCTCCACCGGCCCCCAGTCCTGCCCTGAACCCGGTGCGTTTGTCACTGACAGAGAACACGCTGCATTAGTTCCTCATCTGGAATTCACTAGCTGTTTTTGATAATGATTATAGCTGATATAAAGAACTGATGCTCACCGGTTGGTAGGTCGAGGTCGATGCTGTTGCAGTAATCAGAGTAGCAACAGTGAGTGTTCAGCAGTCCCTTTACGCTGAGGCAGTGGAACGGCTGGCTCAGAGGAATCAGATGCTCTTTCTGGATGCAGAGCCGCACATGCTCCTCCTGTCCTTCAAAGACTGAGGTGGAGGCCATACACGCCCCGTTGGTCTCGCACTTATACCCATCCTTCTCACACTGTGGTCTGCTGCAGTTACAGAACAGAGCTGCAGAGAGAACCAAAATTATATATTACATGTATACAGGGATTGAAATTAACTTTTTCACTCACCAGCCAATTTGGCTACTACATTTTTAAGTTACCGGCCATTCATAACTTCTACTAGCCAAAAAAAAAAAAAGAAATAAACTAACAGCTTGAGGCTGTCTACACCGGATGTGACAAAGCGACCGCTGCAAATCATTTTGTGTCAGTACTAGGGGTGTGCGATATTGACAAAAATAATATCTCAAGATTTTCTGGGATTTTATCGATAAAGATAATTAGACGATATTTTGCTGAGTGTGTTATTGCGCTGGTATCTTAAGAACTACCTTGGACAGCTGACTCCTAAATTTTTTTATATTCTTCATATTCTGTGTGGTGATCAGTTCACACTGATAGAAATTCATCTTTTCCAATAAGTTTAAATAGATTTTTACCTTTTATGATTTTCTGTGTGGTCAGTTCACAGCAGTGATAGAAATTAATGTTTTTCAATAAGTTTAAATTGATTTTGACCTTTTATGGGCATTTTTACCATTTTTTTTCTAAAAGTGTCCATCATCTTTTGAGTCAAATTCTTACATTTAATCAGTCAATTATAATAATAATACATTTAGATTAATCTTTGCAGAAGTTGCACATGAAGTGGCACTTAGATATATTTGCACGTTAATGCAGCTTAGAGGGACATGGAATGCTTTAACCCGCAGTTACAAATGCATACATTTTCATATTTTAAACATGAAATGTTGAATACTAACATTTGAAATTATTTTAAAAATGAAAAGATACTTTAAGTGTAAAATTAAAACAATTAAAACTGCCTGTAGGTGGCAGCAAGTCACTGTTAAGTGAGTCATTGCGATTGAACCGAATCATTTAAACTGTTGATTCATTCAGGACGAAACGCCCTCATGCTGCTCAGAGACGCAAAACAGTGCTGTGACTGTGCTTGGAATTATTTTTGTTGGCGAAATAGAGCAAAAACTCATTCATCAGGTCTGTCCAAGAGCAGCCAGACAGAGATGATTCAATCAAACTTGAACCAGAGCACACGTAAATGGAGGATGTAGACGGTCAAAAGTTAAGAACAGCAGACCACACAGACTCAACTCATCTGACTCATCTCACCGGATTGGTGACCGGCCGGTCAGTCTCACGTCTTCCCCCCAATTCTTAGGGGAATATTTTCACCCCTACCCCTTGACACTCTGTTTCAAGGGACAAGGGGAATGGGGTAGGCGGAGGGGAAGGGGAAGGGGAAGGAGTATAAATAGGGATTGGGCCAAAGTAACTCACAAAAATGTATAGATGCATACTGCGGTAGAAAAAAAAAGAGATATTTACAAAATATGATTTAGGTAAGCAACATTATACAGCCATGATGTTTCCCCGAATATCAATATCAACACGATTGCAATGTAATACTGATTTTATACAATAGTATTTCAATAAACTAGAAGTTAAAATTAAGTGACTTGGATTTTAGACAGATAATTGACTGTTTTTGCTCAATTTCGCTGACGAAAATAGTTCCGATCAAAGCCACAGCAGAACTGTTGTGTGTCTCCGGATGAGGCTTACGCAGCCTGAGTGAGTGTGTGAGAGAGACACAAGGCCCAATCCCAATTCTACCCCTTAGCCCTTCCCCTTCCCCTACCCCTCGGTTTCGCTCGTTCACGTGAAGGGGTAGGGGTGTCTCGATTCTCTTTTGGTCGGAGGGGTAGGGGTAAGGGGAAGGGCCAGATAGCCCTTCAAACGAAGATTTTTCGGGAGTGTTTCGTTACTGAATGAATCCACGTTTTTGAATGAATCGAGTGAGTCAATGATTCAGTGGCCTTTCATAAGTACAGTCACTTGCCTCTTTTCTGAATAAATCAGCCATTTGTATGAATTGGTTGAATGAATGACTCACTCATTAAAACAGACATTTGCCGCCACCTACTAGTGGTTTAGTCATATTTCAAAGTATCATTGCATTTTTTTCAATATTTATTTGTATGTTTAAAAAAAATGTGTTATAAAATTATTTATGCATTTGAAATTTTGCAGTGTC
>NW_015539929.1:1302602-1302935 GCF_001515605.1 Sinocyclocheilus anshuiensis
AAGTTTGCTAACGTCATATCATTATAGACTGCACGATAGTGCCACAACATATTTTCATGTCTGATCAGGGCGGTAACCACCGTAGACATTGAGGAGGGTTAGTACCCCCAATAATTAGAAATCGCTAAACCCTTTCCTCAAATATTGCCAATTCGAGAGAGAGAGAGAGAGAGAGTGAGAGAGCGAGAGATGAAAGTTGCGTGTATGCGTGTCTGTGCGTTTCTCTTTTTAGAGTTTACTTAAAAACAGCGATTTTATCCTCTCATTGCTGGAAAATATAATGTAGCGATTCAGTATTTAAACTGTTATTAATAAAAGTCGTGGGGCAGCGTT